>NW_007727508.1:243078-251061 GCF_000696425.1 Galeopterus variegatus
AAAGGAAAAAAAAAAAAAAAAAAAAAAAAAAAAAAAAATTCAACTCTATTATTAGCCTCAAATAAAATGCCATGTTTTAAAAAGTAATCCTCACAATTTCTGAAGTGGTAATTTTATAAAATTTAAGTTGTATTTGTAGTACCAATTTGAATGAAATATTAACAACTTTCTATTCCATTTATTGTTAAAGAAACAAAAAAACATAGCATGCAAAGCTTTATGTGTTAAAGGTTAAAAATATTTTTTTAAAACAAATCATTGAACCCAAAACTCATACACCTTAAAAAGAGGTTAAAAATACCAACTGATGATAGTTAAGAGTCACGAAATGCCAGGCACTGTGATAGAACCCCACCCCCTCCACACACACACACACACACACACACACACACACACACACACTGCCCCGATCACATGCATCACACTTACAACCACCCTTGAAGATGAACTCTGTTCGTACACTCTTTTTTATAGATAAGTCAACTGAAACTCAGAGAGTGTAAGTAATGTGTCTGAAGTTTCCCTACTGTTAGTCAAGTGGCTATTTGAAACAGCTTCTGACATCAGAACATGGATTCTTAACTCTTACCTTACTACATGTCAAAAAATGTAAACAAACTTCTTAGAATTGAGATAGGAGAAATAAATGTAAATTAATAGATGTTATGTATTTTTAATGGATGCCTGTTAAAAAATAATTATCTCACCTTGCCTATGTTGATTTTCCTAACACGATCGAGTTATATTAAATGGGAAAATCACTTAATTCATTATCTAAATGCCAATAGATTAAAACCCCAGGTTTAGCAATGCTGTAATATGTACATGCTAGCTCAAATGCATCCTAGCATAATTAAAGGATCTTAGTTATGAAAGCATAACAAGATGTGTGGGTAACTAAGCAGTGAAAGAAAGTTTTGTATACAAATTGGAGTATATGGTAACTTGTTTTTCTTAGAAGACATGATAAATATGTGATATTACATATCATATAAGGGAAATAGAAAATGTATTTCCCACACATTGGTAGGGGAGATAAATTTGTGTTTTTGATGTTTCTTTTACATGAAAATAAAATACCCTCAACAACAAAGCAGTAAGACAAAATGCAACTTATTATAATCTTTGGGGTAAATGCTTTCCTGATGGAGAATATGTGATTAATCTATCATAATAAGTCTAGACTGAATTTAAAATATCCTATGGTCTGTTCCATTCTGCTCTTCTACTATACAAGGTAAGAGAGCTATAAATGTGATCATATCAGATATCGATAACTCTGTGCTCTTGATCCTTTCACCCGTCTAGGTAGGATGTAACAATGGCTAAAGATGGTTCATTTTCAACAAGCTAATTTTAAACTCAAACCATAATGTTTTTTTATCTGCCAAGATGATATATACTGAATGGTTCATGAATGATTAAAGAAGGTCCAGTAATGCTTTGAAAAACTGAACAGCAAAAATCTATGTTTCCTTTCACTTTTATTTAATAAGCAACATAAGGCATTAATTTGAAAAAAAAAATCAGGCCTTGAACATCAGAGCATAGTAGATGGTGAAAAAATACTTAATTGAGATTGTACAGAAAGAATTTTATCTTAAAAGAATTTTAAATTCATTCCAGGAATTTTCTGGTTTTTTTCTTTTTCTTTTCTTTTCTTTTCTTTTCTTTTTTTTTTGACACTTGATTCATCTATACTGTTTTTGTGAAGGTTTTTCATACTGGATAATGCATTTCATGATTTTGAAATTCCATAGACATAAAAATTGACCACTGTAACCTGTACTATCAACTTAATTGGCAGGAACCACTGAGAGATGGCATTAGTACTGCTTTACCACACTATGTTAAATATAGCATGTCATTCCCCGAAATATCATGTTTAAATGATCCCATTTTATCCACTGCAGACTGTAAATGTATTCTTTGTTAACAGTCTATTAATTTTAAAGTGACTTCAGCCAAAAAGAACTATAGAAAAACTGCTTTGAGGTGACAGCCCAGGTTGCTGCAACAAGCAAATTGAATATTCAGAGCACTGAATAGATTGCTTTCCTATTACAGTAACAGGCAGTATGCATCTCCTGGTCTTCCCTTGGGAACAATAACTTTACCAATGACTCCATAACATCAATTGTATCTTCAGGTAAGTTTCTGATGGATAAGAGGAATTTCTACCACTGCTCAAATTATATGCCTTCTGATGAACAGATTATATATTTTATTGTTTACATTTGTGTAGCCCAGTTTTTGTAAACAAGAGCAAACTATACATAGTATGTAAAAATAGATAGGCAAAAGTCCTGAATTATGATAAGGCACAAAGTCTCTAGAAGAAAATAGAAGACTGATTTAACTCCAGACCAGAGAAGCAAAGGTATGTGAAAGAAGGTAATAGTGCATTAGTCCATTTCTGTTGCTTATAACAAAATATGGGGAACTGAGTAACTTATAAGAAAATGAAATTATTGCTTAAAGTTTTAGAGGGAGGCTCGGAAGTCCAAAGTCCAGGGAACACATCTGGTGAAGACTTTCTTTGATGGTGACTTCAGTAATGGCAAGGCATCACATTGTGAAAATGGTGGAGCAGAGAGAGCAGAGGGAAGCTAACCACCTCATTCACTCCCTTTTTAAAGCCCTCCAAACCATGGCCCTGACCACCCTTATTAATCCATTCACCACTGCAGGGTTGGTCCTATAATCCAATCACCTGTTTCAGGGCCCACCTTTCAATTACCATAATAGGATTTGCCACCCTTTTAACAGTCACAGTGGGAGCTGTTTCTAACATGTAAAACTTCGGGGACATAATTGAAGCTTCAGTGAGTTTTGAGGAGACATAATCCAATCCATTACAAATGGACAGAGAAAAAAATAAGGAAAAAAAGAGTAAATTAAATCAGAAAAGCTTTAAGTCTATTAGATTCATGTTACCTGGACATTGGGTCAAAGTAAATGAAAGCAATCACATTTTCATATATAAATGGTGACAAGTGAGTTCTTTTTACATAAACCAGAAGAAAGTATTTGCTCCTTTTGAAGAAAAGGGTCATAGGGAGAGTTACTAGGAAAGCTAGCTTAATTTTTACGTTAAATATTTATGTTAAATTGGGCAGAGAAGACCTCAGTTCAAATATTGCTATCTATAATATCCCAATCTCTGATCAGTCTGCATCCCCATATTTTTTACACTTTGGAAAGAAAAATATACTTTATTGGTTTTAAACAGATGATAAAGTGAATAATATGCTAAAATTGTGATTCTAAAAGAGCATGTTCAAATGAGTTACTTGGGGAGCCTGATAATATTTCAGATCCCAGCCTTTATCTGCAGAGATCCTGATCAGTAGGTCTAGGGTGGAATACAGTTTTGCACCTCATAATGACATTTCAGCCAACAATGGACCTCATATATGACAGTGGTCCCATAAGATTATAATGTCTATACCATATGGCCTAGCTGTGTAGTAGGCTATTCCTTCTTGGTTTGTGTAAGTACACCCTATGATGCTCGCACAAGGACAAAATTACCTAATGCCACATTTCTCAGAATGTACTGTCATCCTTGAGCAACACACGACTGTATCAGGTAAATCTTATGAACTAATTTACACATCCTCTTAATTCCATGTCAAGAACTGTGAAGGGTCTGATATTTTACCTTACTTGCAAGCTAACAAATTAGTCTGACACAGCTTCATGGATACTGGCAAAAGATACAAGATTCCTGGGTCAGAGACCCAAGATTGTATTGTTCATGGTAGAGAAAGCTGTATGATCTTCAGCCTATTTGCAGCAGATACCCTTGCTCCACAGTCCCACAGGATCATGCAGATGTGCCCAGATAAATGTCTGAACATGCATTGGGCTGTGTTACAGAAGAGGGACTCTGAGCTTGGAGAGTCTGGATATCTTTATCAAAACCAAACAATGTGTACAGCTTACTTTTTCCAAAGAGTTCTGTGATGTCTGTCACTTATTTTGACCAAAACCTCTAAAAAGCATAAAAATAGATACATATGTTCATTTTAAATTAGAAGTAAGTAAATATGATTTTGAGTACTATTCCCTTAATGCTAATGCTGTTTGCCATTAAAGCAATACTAAGTTATTATCTTTTACTGTTATGTCACTTCTGTAACTGTTCTGTCACAAAATCATCCCTTTAAGATTTCTTTCTTTTTTTTTTTTTTTCATTCATGTGACATCTTTTCTCACCATGACCACTCTGTCCATTTAGTGGAGACAACAGCAAGAAAAAGTGCATGATTAGAGAATATATTTGTATTAATTTACAAATCACATGAAAAACTTAATTTTTGTTTCTGTCACACTTCATTTTCAAACAAATTTCCACCAACCTAGAATTGGCTCTGGTTCAATATTGTCCATTTCTAAAAAAAATCAAATAAATATTCAACAGTACAGGCTTGCTGCTGTTAATGATTTTCTATGTTTTACATTCTTTTATCCATATTTCTGTTCATATGGAATCTTTCACCTAAAATTCCATTAATAATAACATGCACATATTCTTCAGTACATTGCACTAATGCCATGTTCTCTATAAAAGTTCTCTATTCATCAAAATGGAAATCATTTCACCCTGTCTCTCTTCTGAAGCATTTACCTCTTTATGGCACTTACCACATCTGCCTTGGATAACTGGACACCTGTCTGTTTCTTCTTTAAAACAATGAGGACCGTAGGGTCATAGATTAAGTATTATTCATTGTTTTGTTCTTCCTAGTGACAAGTATGATTTACTCCTTCATGTCATCAGTTCCTTTCTGAAAAGTCACCTAAACAGCCAATACAGAACCCAGCACTCTTCGTCCAATTACCAAAATTAATTTTCTTTAAATAATCCCTAACTACTTGTCCACATATTTTTTATATATATTTTCTGCCTCATCCACACAATGAACTCCATGAAGGCAAAGACTTTTTCTATTTTTTTACTATCATATTTCTAGCACCTAAATCAATGTCTGGGAATAACACAGGTGCTCGATAAAACTAAAACTGTACAAGTGTATTTCAAAAAGTTTATGGAAAAATAGAATTGAAAGGTCATACAAATCTTTCCATGAACTTTCTGAAGTATCCTCGTATATGTGTGTGTGTGTGTGTGTGTGTGTGTGTGTGTATTTCAAAAACACTCACCTAACATGGCATATATCTCTATATGCAATTAATGTGTTTATTGTATATTATTTGCCTTTTTATTGTCTTTTTTCGTGTCCGGCAACGGATCGCAACCCTCAGTGTCGCGCCCGTACTGGACTGGGACCGGCAACGGGATCGCAACCCTCGGTGTTGCGCCCGCACCTCGCTCAGCCAGTGAGCGGGAACCAGTCTGTATGTGGGATCCGAACCCTTGGCGGGAGCACCACCACGCTCCCAAGTGGCGCACTGTAGCAGTGCGCCACCTGGCCGGCCCCTGTATATTATTTGTATCAACATACTACACAATTCTTAGAAGGACTTCTGTTTATAGAATCATTGCAGAAATTTTCTGCTTCCTTTTTCTGACTTTAGTTAGGAAGTAAGTTTTTCTTTGCACTTTATATATAACTAAGGATTACATGCTCACATGCCTAGTGATTAAAAATTAATAGGATTATACAAGAGGTAACTAGTACCTAAATTGCTTAACTCCAGAGGTCAATGCATAATAACATTATTCTTATTTTAAGATAATAAACTGCACATACTAAAAATACTAAATAATATATTTCTAGCATATTATTCTCTTTAGTGGCTCACACTTTTATTTAAGAACTATTTTCACTGTATTACTTGAAAAATCGACTGTGAACCATCAAAAAAATTATTCTTGTATATTAAATTTCCCATGACAATAACTGCTACATCAGTGAAACATAAACCAAATTTAGTAACAGATTAACTGTCTTGCATTTGACTTTTGTAGTAAATATCACAAAATTTTTCTGTGTTCTATCAAAATTTTATCTGCAGTAAATCCACACCAAAAATAGTTTGTGATTTTTTAATATTTTTTGTACTTTTGTATATTTTGTACTTTTGTGTTTCTACAGTGGAAAAATATACTAAAAAAAGGGGGTTTTATTGAAAGGCCATAATTTCCTTGGGAATAACTTACGAAACAGTAATTATAGTTCTTTCCCCCAAGTCTTTGTGTATTAAAAAAGTCAAACATCTTCCACAATTCACAAAGATCTGAGGAAAGTTTTATCCCTAGGGATTAAATTTGAAGTCTAACTTTGTATTAAGGAGATTAGGACCCCATTGGTAATAGCAGTGGTGCAAAAACAAACACAAAGTAAAAAGAAGAAATAGAATCATGGTTATTTCCCAACTTTAGTGATGTTTTTCCTCAGGGAAGGACCTTGGGTAGTTTCTGCCTGATGAGAAGTAAACATTTAGGTAATAGAGAAACTGGCAAATACTGTTGTCTTATTTGGTCGAAAATTAGAATCATTGCATGTTATTGTTTACTGAGATGGACAAAAATTGATCCGAATATACAGACAAGAATAAAATAAGACCACAACTACATCTGGAGGAAAACAGAAAGAACATAGCTATCCCTAGCATTTGGAGCTCTGTACTAAAAATCAGTATTATTTCTGGAGTTGATTGATTATCAGGTAAGTCAAAGAGCAAACTCAAATATGATTCAACATGTAGTATACTATAATCTATATATTTTATTTTCCAAAGACAGGCATCAGAATATTTATATAACAGATTTTCACATACCCATGTCTTTTGGGTTTGGTGTAAGCTGCCTATTTCCTAAGTGTGAGATTATCTTTCTCTAGAATAATTGGATGTGCAGCAAATGGTATCAATTAAAATAAGTATTGAGAATAATTCAACTTCTCAATGTTCTTTAACAGTCATAAAAGTATGCTACGTAAGCTCAAAGCTATAAATTCAGACATATTTTCAACAACACAACTGTACATTAAATGTGTATAGGCAGTGGTTTTGGAGAATATAAAGAAGTAATTGTTAATTTTTAAATATTTTACACTATATGTAATTAATGACGGTAAATTTAATTTTGTTTTTGGAAGATATCTTTTATTTTTTTTTAAATCATAGTAAACACAAAATATGCTTCCAATGATAATCACTTCCTCTTCCAAGTTCTTATTTAGCAGTAGTTTCATTCCTTCCACAGCAAAAGAAACAATTAACAGAGTTAAAAGTCAACCAACAGAGTGGGAGAAAATATTTGCAAAATATACATCTGACAAAGGATTAATATCCAGAATATACAAGGAACTCAAACAACTTTACAAGAAAAATCAAGCAACCCAATTAAAAAATGGGCAAAGGAGCTAAATAGGCATTTCTCTAAGGAAGATATATGAATGGCCAACAGACACATGAAAAAATGCTCAACATCACTCAGCATTCGGGAAATGCAAATCAAAACCACACTGAGATACCATCTCACCCCAGTGGGGATGGCTAAAATCCAAAAGACTCTGAATGATAAATGCTGGCGAGGTTGCAGAGAACTCTCATACATTGTTGGTGGGACTGCAAAATGGCGCAGCCTCTATGCAAAATGGTATGGAGGTTCCTCAAACAATTGCAGATAGATCTAGCATATGACCCAGCTATTCCACTGCTGGGAATATACCCAGACAAATGGAAATCATCAAGTCGAAGGTATACCTGTTCCCCAATGTTCATCACAGCACTCTTTACAATAGCCAAGAGTTGGAACCAGCCCAAATGTCCATCATCGGATGAGTGGATATGGAAAATGTGGTATATCTACACAATGGAATACTACTCAGCTATAAAAACGAATGAAATACTGCCATTTGCAACAAAATGGATGGACTTTGAGAGATTTATATTAAGTGAAACGAGTCAGGCACAGAAAGAGAAATACCACATGTTCTCACTTATTGGAGGGAGCTAAAGGTGAATGAATCAATTCACACACACACACACACACACACACACACACAC
>NW_007727508.1:251561-256751 GCF_000696425.1 Galeopterus variegatus
AAAAAAAAAAAAAAAAAAAAAAAAAAAAAAAAAAAAAAAAAAGAAGGCGGGGGGGGGGGGGGGGGGGGGGGAAGAAGACACAACTATTACAATTCCTTGAAGTTGACATGACAAGCATACAGAAAGGACATTGTTGGGTGGGAGGAGGGAGGGAGGTTTCGGTAATGGGTCACAATAATCAACCACATTGTATATCGACAAAATAAAATAAAAAAAAAAGAAAAAGAATAAAACTGATTTAAATTAAATTTAAAAAAAATAAAAAAAACAAAGTAAGTGTGTAATATTGAAATCTATGCATTTTTGTACAACTTTTCTCTATTTGCCTCACTCAACTTCTGTGTATTGTAAATCTAATCTCACTTAAAAGCATTCTAATACCTTGCTGTTCATATAACTAATGCCTTTTCCCTCTCTATTTTGTATTGCTATTTAATTTTACTGCTATATTATTCTTATATTCTTCTGAAATGAAATTTAGAATGAAAAACTTTTGAGAATTACAATACTGTGATAACTCAGCAGATATTCTGTGTCATGTGTATTATTGTTGTGGTATTTATGCATGATGTAGGTGATGAAAAGCTGTTAGCAAATTTTATGCTCATTCTCCTGTAATGTAGTGTTGACTTCTAATCACTTATTAAAACTTCTTTTTAGTTTTTTATCCTAATACTGTTGAAGAATATAAACTCTGCGATATAAAAAAAGCCATAATTTCATAACGTTGGATATAGTGCATATTTTTCAGAGGTAAAACTTTAACTCAGCAATACTTGTATTTTACAGTATGTATCATCTGAATTGTAAACATCCCTCACGTAAACACATAACTGTACACTCAGGCAAAAGCTCAACTTCCACCTGGGCATCCAGGGAGGCTTCTGTTCCTTCTTCCTTATGAAGGCCATCAAGATGGCCCCTTCAAAACTGCAACTAACACCGGGGGTGGCTCTCCCTACTCCCACTTTTCACTCTTCCTTCTTTTTTCTTACATGGTCATTGCCACTGTTACTTGCTGAAGCCAGCAATAAGTCAGGGAGTCTGCTGCTCCTCATTTCTTCACCTTCTCCCACCACACTTAAGTTCTGGACACTTTGTCATACAATTAAAACATTGGATAATGCTGATATTGCTGAAAAAAGGCTTGGAGTTGCTACTGTGCCTCTCTAGAATATCAAATTTCATTTGTGGTCTCAATATATAGGTATGTGTCATATACAAGGGTCACAAAGCTTAACAACAATGTTTAAATAATAAAGACTTGCGATGTTTTACTTTTGAAATATGTATAAATATGTGGGATGCAAGGTACCTCTATTTCAGTATCTCACTCATTTGTTTTCCCAGATACTTTTTGAGTGGGTGGAGTTACAATTAGTATACTGTGAACAGAATATAACTGCCAAGTGATCTAAGCTTTGTGCAGTGAAAATGGATATTTCTAATGGTACCAAATATGTTGTTTTGTCTTGAAGCATCCTTTCTTTTGGAGAACAACTGTCACCTCCCTTCCATTCCATGATAATCACAGACCTGGAGGTTTTGCTAGAGCTGACTCTGTACCTCTTATCTTTAACATAACCCACTCCTAGTCCTTGGAGGAAGCACGTGGCACATGACCTAAGCCTTAGTTATCATGATGCCTGACTCCTTGCTACAGCGAAAATTTCAGGGGCTAGTGGGAAAACCTAGTTAAATGTATTAGCCTTCTCAAGGACATTGTACAGAGATCTGAAGATTCTTTAAGGAAAGTCAGTTGGAAAATGTTCATAACAGAAAAAAGGTGAAGCCAAGAAATGGAAAAAGAGGTCAAGTAACCCCAAATCCTGGGTTCTTTTTAGAACATGTCCTCTTTTTCTTCTTTTTGCCTGGGCATGGTAGTAGCGGCTTACTGCAGTCTCTATCCTCTGAGTTGCTTCCCTGAAATCCGTTTGGTTTCTCAGACTCTCTCATTACTTGAGTAACCTATTCTATTTTAAACATCCAATGCTATTCTTTTTTTCTTTTTTTTCCTGTTTTTCTTTTTTGACACTGATGAATACATTTTTTTAGATATTATTTTGGTTTTTTTTTTTGTTTTGGCAACATTATTTTTTTTTTCTTCAAGGGCTTACCAAGAATCCTAATAAATAGAACAGATAAAAGTAGAGCTACTAGTACAGCTGTTTGGTGACATAATGTTATATAACCTACCTGGCTTAATTTCTTTCTAGCTCTCTGCCTTCCCAAATCCCACGAGCACTACTTAATACAATCTAGAATACACTGCTATATTATTTTTCAATTGAGAATATCTACATACACTATTAAAATATGGGTGTCTTAAAATTAAAAGTAGAAAAACCTTAGAAATATAATATTATTGATACACTTCATCATATATCAATAGGAAATGGTGAGGTCCTTCTTTCATTATGATAAACATTTTTGAATACACTTCTACCCTCAAATCTACTAATTACTCTAGAAGTTTAGTTTAGCTTTAACTTTACAATTTGATTATACATCTTTTTCTGAGATTTATTTGAAGATTTTATTGAAGATTTTACCTTTTCTGTGTCATCCCACCATTATGAGGCTTCTTAGTTCTTAAGGCTGCTTCTGGAAAATTCCTCTACTCTATCCACACAGCTTTACATGTGCTAAAGGTACCTTCCAAAATTCATTACTGCTTTTCTGTATTCCCTTCCTCCCTTTCTTTCTCACACACTTGCAGTTCAGCACTGCAGTTGAATAAGACGTAAAACCTTTAGACAATTCAATTGTATTCTTCTTCTCTTGATTTCTGATCAACCAGTTCTGATCATCATAGACAATGACATCCAAAGATCACAGCTTTATCTTTATAATTTCCACTGAATTGTAGTTGTGGTTTTTTAAAGGAGAGTTGTATCACAGGAAGTAAATTATGCATTGACTAGATTGAATGAAATAATATATGTAATGAGATAATATTGATTAAATGGAAATTGCTGAAACAATTATGCAGAAGAAAGAGACCATCCAAAGCAACAATTTGCAATGTCAGCCATCCTTTGTAGACTAGATATGTCAGGCAGCAGCCCATATCTCTCCACAGTAAATCTTCTTCCTTGAGGAGACACAGTAATTCATTCAACAATTATTTATTTAATATCTATTCTTTCCCAGTCAATGCATTAAGTACTGGGAGAACAAAAATGAAAGGCATAAATCATGTGTTCAATTATCTTGTATTTTAGCATAGAGACAGGAATATAAATTATAACAATGCAAAGTTGTATAACTATAATAAAAACATGAATAAGGCAGTAGTGCACTTTGGAAGATTCAGATGTGAGCTACATGAGGAGGCTTTGCAGAGTAATATGCAAGTTCAGACTCTCATGTCTCTCAGTGTAACTGATGAATGGAGGGAGGAATGTGGTGGAAACTGAGGTTTGATGTGGATGTCCAGCCAGCTTCCCAAGCCTTGATGATTCATTTTTATAAAGAAGGGGCAGGCACATTGCATTAATGAGTACTATATATGGTTTGTATAAATGGATAGAGAGTGTGGCCTAGTGAAATGACAGAATCTGGAGTTGGAAAGAGTCAGGGCCAATCACCTCTATGAGCCTTTGTCTTGTATGCTTGCAATTCTCAGTGATATTGCAAAATGCAATGGAGACAATGTATACAAAGCACTTATCACAGTGCCTGTTCTGTTATACGCACCCAAAAAGTGAAAGCCATTAGTAAATATTAGTGGAAGCAGTAGTGGTGGCTGTATTTGCAGTTATGTTATATAGTCCCTTGAAATTACTTCATAACCTAAACCATGTCATCATTCTAAACCTGCCTGATACTAGAAGGAAAGATAAACTCATTGTCTTAGTGTTGGGTGTCTCTGGCGGCCACACGGGACCCCAACAGGCTTTTCCTTTTCCTAGAGGTTGGGGCCAAAGGGATTGCCCTTTTCTCCCTTCTAGAATGTGGGCCAAAAAGAGATTCCAAGAGATGGGTGAGCATGCTGCTGCTCTCCCAGATAGGGAACAAACACATACACATGCAGCAGGGGTTCGGTCAGGCAGTTCCATTTATTGTAACACAAAATATCATATTTATATGCTTAGCAGGTGGGGATTTCCAAGCTTAGGCCAATCCTTGAAAAGGTCAAATGTGCATGTGCCTTGCCTCTCTATGCTTAGCCCTCCCCCTTAACTTCCCTTGGGCGCCACCTTTTATCCGTTTAAGCCATCTGTTGTTTTTGCTTAGAAAAAGGGTGCGGTCCCATATCTTAGTCCGTTTTGTGTTGCTATAACAGAATTACCTGAGACTGGGTAATTTATAAGGAAAAGAGGTTTATTTGGCTTACGATTCTGGGACAGCTGCATCTGGCATGGGCCTCAGGCTGCTTCTACTCATGGCGGAAAAACAGCAGGCAGCTGGCAGGTACAAGCAGATCACATGGCAAGAGGCAGCAAGAGAGAGGAAGCAAGAGAGAGAGGGGAAGTGCCAGGGTCTTTTTAAGCAAGGAGCTCTCGTGGGAACTAATAGAGCGAGAACTCACTCATTAATCCCCCCTCACCCAGAGAGAACATTAAAACATTCATGAGGGATCTGCCCCCATGACTCAATCAGTTTCCAACACTGCTGCATTGGAGATCAAATTTCCACATGAGTTTTGGAGAGGACAACACATCCAAACTCCATCATTCATCATATTCAAAATATATTTTTTGCTGGTGCTTAACATTTTAGAGAACGATACTGAATATTTCTTTGCAGTAGGGATTGTATATAATTTAGTTTTTTCACCATAATTTTATTTTATTTTATTAATTTATTTTTAATTGTCACATTGTAATTGTACATATTTGTGGGGTATAATTTGATGTTTCGATACATGTATATGTTATCTAATGACTAAATCAGAATAGTTAGCATGTCCATCTCCTCATGAGTTTTTCATTTCTTTGCAGTGAGAGCATTCAAAAATCTCTCTTCTAGCTAATTGTAATATACAACATATTACTGTTAACCATAGTCAACCTACTGTGCAATAGAAACCAGAACTAATTCTTCCTATCTAATTGTAACTTTGTTCCCATTGACCTATCTCTCTCCATCCTCTCCTCTTCCATCCCTTCCATCTCTTGTAGCCACTCTTCTCTTCTCTACTCCTACATCAACTTTTTTTTTTTTTTTTTTTTTTTTTTTTTTTCC
>NW_007727508.1:258338-264647 GCF_000696425.1 Galeopterus variegatus
TATTTGAAGTATCAATTTTGAGAGTCAGTAACTATTTTTATTTTTCCATAAGAGCTTTTGAAGCTATGTATTTTTAAATATTTTATGTGGGTATATGTGATCTGGAAAAATAAACTGGTTTTAATCATAGTCTCTGTGTTTTAAAAAGTTCCTAGTATTGAATCTAACCTTAAGTTTGAGTACTTAGGGCTATTTATTGTTAAATTTTTTTGAAAAATTCATTTCAGTCTAAAATAAGTATAATATTTTTGAGGACAAATGATAAGTTTAGAATGTACCAATTGTCTTAAATTTAGTCATACAAATTTTAAGTGTACACACACACTTACACACACACACACACACACAAACACACTTGAGCTATTGTGTGTGAGGATTGGCACTTCTGTAAAAGTGGAGACATTGGGGACATGGTGATGTTTACTTTTCAGTACAAATTTCTTTGTGGTTGTAGGGCAACCAGGTAATAAAACAAAGAATTCGTTGGAAAGGAACATTTTTATTTGTTGATTCTCTTCCCTGGGTTTTCAGATAATTGCCCCATAACATCCAACATTAAACAGTAATGACAGTATTAATATTTAATGATTTAAAGCTTTTATCACATGTTGTATTTTATTTCTGACTACTGCTTAGAATAATTCTACAGTTTAGTGCTCCGAAGATATTTTTATGGGCTCTGACCTGTTTTGTTGACTATACAGTAGATTTCTCATGATATCTTTCACTAGTGAAACAGTAGTGGTGATGTGGATATCGGGGTATATTTCAGAGTCAGCAATTTTAGAGAAATCAAGCAAATACAATGAGAACAAACAATGGGAAAATAATGTTTTAGAAACCTTTCATAAAGCTATCATTATTGTTTATATTTCTAGGCCTTAATGTTAAAATGAGATTTTAAAAATAGATCTCAGAAAGAGTTTGTTAATAAAAAGATATCATTTATTAAAATGAAATTTCAGAATCCTGCAAATGCCACCCTGTAGTTTGGCAGAAAGTAATGATAAACATCATGGAACTGTGTCACTGCAGGAGTCATGGAGCAAGTATTTCAGAGAAATTTCCAGTTCCTAGACTAAATTTGTCACTAAATTACAAAAAAAATTGGCTCAGCTAAATGCATTATGATGTGCACTTACAATAAAAGACCATGTAGCCATTAAACAAGATGTTATTTAATTATATTCAGAAATGTTCATAGGCATTTTGTTCAAAAGTTAATGTTAAACAAAAAAAATTGAAAATAGTTTTTAAAATATACATCACTTTTTTCTGCAAATGCAGATGTATTCATAAGGAAAAAGTCTATAGAAATAATTTAAAATATTAGCAATGATTAACAGGATTTTTTATTGATTGGTTGAATAACTGATTATTGCTATTTTTTTTCTTTTTACTTTTGTATGCTTTCTAAGTTATTTAAAATAAATATATATTGTTCTGCAAAAAAGAAAAGTCAATATTATCCATAATGTTTGTATTATTTAAAATGCTCTCTTACATCTTAAACCCATGAGTATGAAATGAGGATATGGCATTTTTATCGATGCTTTATTACACAATGCTTATCACATAGGAGGATTCCTAATATTGGTTAAATAAATGGAAATATATTTAATAAAGGAACATTTTTTTTCTGAAAAGGGGCAAAGAAGTGGAGAATGTTACTCACAACATCCTCCTCATGGTGCCTTGAATACTCTCCAATTCTGGTGTATATACCATGGCTTTATCTTTATTTAACTGGAGATACTTAATTTGAATCCTGACTCTAATGACATTAATTTCAAAGTTATTAATTAATTGTTATTGGGCATATTCTGCTATGCACTCACTGTTTCTTGGCTTCCTGGTTTCACTTCAGTATCTTCAGCTCCAAATTAGACAAAGATCCCATACAGGAATTCAACTTGGTCGGCATTCCAACATGTTCTACCACAAGCACAAAATGGCTGTATACATTGAATGAATTTGGTTATCTTGTCTAGTTTGGCAATGAAAATTGTGGGTTAAGAGATTCCCACTTATTTATACTCCTGAATTGGCAATTAAAATACTCGTCTAATTTTGCAGTTTCTTCTCTATTCCACATTTTTGATCTCCCCTTCAGAGCTTCTCAAAGTCCTTTTTTTTTTTTTTGGCAGAAGGCTGGTAGGGGGCTCTGAACCCTTGACCTTGTGTTATAACACCACCCTCTACTCAGCTCTTAGAGTTCCGCCTTGAGTTATCTCCTGCTATGTTTATGTATAATCAATCCACCATCTCTTTTACTGCGACTCTTTCTTTATATCTTAGTATCCTTCAGCTTATCTCAGGCAGTTGATGCAATAATCTCAGTGGCCCATACTCATTATTTTGTGGCATTGTTTCTTTTATCTTTAAGATCTCTTTTCTATCATGTTTGTTGCCATCTTTGTTTTATTGAAAGTAAAATTTGTTAAATGCTAACTGGCTTCATTGCACATGAATGAAGAAATAAAAATGCCATGTCTCTAGTTCCTTTCTTCCTTATTCTTTTCCTTTCTCTTTTTTTAATACCCCAATATTAAACTATGCAGTTGTTAAAAGTGCAGATGAGGAACTCAAACTTTGTCTAAATATAAACTCTTCCATTAACACCTGTGATCTTGGACAAATTCCTTAACTACTCAGAGTCTCAATTTCCTCATGTATAAAATGAGGATGATTACAGTAGGTAGTATAGTGTAGCAGTCAGAATAAAAACTTCCTGAAGATGTTTCTGTCTTACTCAACAGAACCAGGAATATGTCACTCTACGTGGAAGAAGACATTTTGGAGATGTGGTTAAGAATTACGAGATAGGAAGATAATCCTTAAAGTGAAACAGAGAGGAAGGAGAGTCTGGCAGAAGATGTAAGGGCAGTGGGTAACCAGGGTGGTGCATCATGGTAAAGCCGTGACAGACCATGATGGCTTCGAAGATGGAAGAATTGGGCCATGAGTCAAGAATGTGGGGGGCCTTTAGAAGCCGAGAAGGCAAGGAAATAGATTCTGCTTTGAAGCCTCCAGATCCTGCTCTGAAGCCTCCAGAAAGAACACAGCCATGTTGACACCTTGATTTTAGCCCAATGAGACCCACTTTGGAACTGTGACCTCCAGAACTATAAAATAATTCATTTTTCTGATAAGCCACAAAGTTTATGGTAATAATTTAGAGCAGCAATAGGAAACTAATACAGTAGAGCTTTAGGGAAATTTAAAGAAGTTAGTATTTGTAAAGAAATTAGAAGAGTGTCTTGCTCATAATAAGCTTTACACAGACATATGTTTTGGTAAAATACATAAGTAACATACCTAAAGAAATAAGTATAGAGAAGTATTGAGTGTCTCCTACAAATTCTTCACACACAGGTAGATAGAAAATATTGTGTAGGTAAAGAATTGTCCCTATTATTCAGGTAGAGTGTACCTTAAGGGAGACTACACAAACAAATATTAAGTATATGTGTGTGTGCGAGTGTGTGTATAAAATGGAAAGCTACTAAGGCTTCAGCACATCCATATACAAAATGATAGGGACACACAGTAGGAGTTATCTGTAGTTGCTTTAGTGATGTTGTTCTGGTGCTCTTAGATGTAATGCTGTGAACATAATACCACTGAATGGCTAAATGCTGAGAAAAATAAAAAGCTTTCAAATATTTCTAAAAAACAGTATTTTCAGTTCAGAGGACAGATTTCAGTTCAGAAACTCAATTTAATTTTAGAGAAAATCCAAAAAGTATTAGTACACATGAGTGTTTGAACAGAAAAAGTACCTGACTTCCGAGAGGGAAGTAAAAACTGCACTTGGATAATCACCAGTCCTATTGGAAGGTTCTGCAGAGGAAACCTGATGCAGCTGGCCCACTTAGGATTGACTTTTCAGGTGTTCTTCAGTGAAGAGGTTGCAGCTGTCAGTATAATCACAACAGATGGCTGTCCATGCTGGCTCTCAGAGAGTAGTGCTCTGAGACTCCCTGTCTGCCACGTGGGCTGACTCAGTACTTTTGTAACTCCAATTACTAGAGCTTTGCAACCTCCAGCCACATGCCTGACTCTTGGGAGAGGAGCTGTTCTTCTCCCTGACCTACTTGAATAACAACCTAGAAGCATAGTCGTGAAACATCTCAAACTAAGATTAGGATAAATTGCAATACTGGCAGTAATCAAGGAGATTATCAAGGGGTAATCAAGGGGATTATCCCTATTCTATTTTCAGAATTCATAGTCTTTTTCAGGACATCAACCATTTGGGGTAACTAAAAACCTGCTGGATGGTCCTCATATATTTTGTACTGATGCTTTGTATCAGTAGAGTTTGATTTCCAGATAATTTGAGATGTATCTACAGTTTTCCATATTAAAACTAAATAAAATTATCCAAAGAAAAAAAAGTATTGTATTTGCATGTTAAAGACAACCTATGTGTATCACTGATTTATTAAGTGCTTAATGTATACTAAGCACTATATTCTAAATGCATTGTATTTAATCACAGTTCTCCAAAATATGTTGATTTAGTCACACATACTCCATAGATGAGAACTTCAAAGTGTTCGAGAATAGACACAAATCCAAATTTGTCTAATTCCAAAGTCTGTGCTTGTAGTGATTCAACAATTTTGTCTTTAACAGCCTCTTTTGGGGACTCTAAGATTACCTCACAAAACATATGACAAAATTTTCAAATATGAAGCAAAAATACACACAAACACATGCATCTAATCCTAAGAGTCTGGCATTTCAGATTTTCTCTGTGACCTTATCAGTTACATCTCTAGATATTGAACTTGACTGTGCACAGCTGCTTTGCTAAATATTAAAAACCCACAGGAACCACAGAGAAGCTTGCACCACAGAGGGCCCAACAGTGCCTTTATCAGAAGGCCATAGCAGTAAATCAATGTAACTGAAATGTACTTTCATCCCAAAGTGCTCCAATCATAGAAGTTACCTGAAAAATGCAGCACATTTATCTTCCAGACAACAGATTCCTGGTGGGAAACTCCTCATTCGCCTAATCTGTGTGATTTTCCTCCACCAGGGGGTGCCAGAGCAACAAGGACAGCGCTTTAGTTCTTAAGGAAGAGGACCTAATTTTCTCCTGAATATGACTGGTCCGTGGAGATAGGGTGGTGGCCCCTACTGCTACAATTCCTGATAAACCCATGCTTTGCAAACGTCCATGGTGTTAATTTTAATTTTAAAAAGGATGGATTATTTATGTATACAGAGAATTCTGAAACTTTAGTTTGTCTATTTATTAGAACATTTCTCCTACCAAACTTGCCACAGCTGTTATCAAGGTATAATTTATTTCATTTTCTGGCTAAATATTTTCTTTTCTTCTTCTTCTTTTCTTTTTTTTTGACTAAGTATTTTCTTTTCTCACGGAAATGACTCCTAACAGAAAGGCAAAAAAGATCTGCTAAAAAGATAAGAGACAAATAATAAAATTAACTACTTAACAATAGGGATATTGTTTAGGTTTTTCTTAAAAAGAGCATTTTTTAAAATGTGAAAACTTCTTAGAACTCCACAAAGTAGATATTACCTGTAATGCTATTTCTAAGAAATTCAATGAAGTGAAAGTTCTCATTCCATATATCTTATTGCACTCCCCAGAATAACCAGAATTTTTAATGTTTTTTAATGCTTGTTTGTATATGCATGTGCGTGTATGTGTGCATGTGTGTACCATACATGTGTCTTATATAGTATGATATATATGGCATATATATTCTATAACAATGGATTATATTGTGTGTGCATGTATAATTTTCACAATTTCTTTTTTCTTCCTTTCAGGTATCATAAACATTCTTCCACATTAGAACATAAACATCAAGTTCATTTTTTTTCAGAGTTTTACTACAGTATAATTGACAAAAAATTATATATATTTATAGAGTAAAATGTGGAGTTTTATATGTATATATACACACTCTGACATGATTAAACTGAACAATTAATATATCCATCATCTTACATACTCAATATTTTTTTGTGTTGAGAACATTCAAGATCCATTCTCTTAGTAATCTCAAGTATACAATACATTATTATTTATTGTAGTCATTGTGCTGTACAGTGGATCTCCAGAACTTTTAATTTTTAATAGCTATGTTGTTCTCCATTTGTAGTTAATTTTTTTTTTTTTTTACTACTATGAAAATACACATTTATATACCAGGGCACATCAAAAAGTTCATGGAAAAAATAAAGTTAAAAGACAGTGTGAATCTTGCCTTGAACATTTCGAGGTACTTTTTTTTTTTTTTTTTTTTTTTTTTTTTTTTTTTG
>NW_007727508.1:265558-274341 GCF_000696425.1 Galeopterus variegatus
AACAAAAAGTTCATGGAAAAAAAAAAGTTAAAAGACAGTGTGAATCTTGCCTTGAACATTTCGGGGTTCTTTTTTTTTTTTTTTTTTTTTTTGTCTTTTTCGTGACCGGTAAGGGGATCACAACCCTTGGTGTGGTGTTGCCCGCACCGTGCTCAGCCAGTGAGCGCACCGGCCAGTCCTATATAGGATCTGAATCCGTGGGGGGAGCGTCGCTGTGCTCCCAGCGCCGCACTCTCCCGAGTGCACCACGGGGCCAGCCCTCGGAGTACTTTTTAATGCAAACATACACACACACACACACACACAGACGACTCCCAATTTACAATAGTTCAACTTAATGATTTTTCAACTTTATGATAGTGCAAAAGTGATACACATTCAGTAGAAATTGTACTTCGAGTACCCACACAAACATTCTTTTTACACTTTCAGTATAGTATTCAATAAATTACATGAGATATTCAACACTTGATTATAAAACAGGCTTTGTGTCAGATGACTTGGCCCAACTGTAGGCTAATGCAAGTATCTGAGCACGTTATAGGTAGTCTAGTCTAACCTACGGTGTTTGGTAGGTTAGTTGTATTAATTGCACTTTTGATATGATATTTTCAATGTACGATAGGTCTATCAGGATATAACCCCATCATAAGTAGAGGAGCCTCTATATACACACATATCATTGTAATATTTCATGGTCACACCATTTGTCCTCCAATGCCATATCTAAAAGTTTACATTACTGAAATAATAACAAATACATAAAACTATATACACAATGTTTTTTTTTTCAAAAATCACTATGAAAGCAAATTTGAAGTAAATTATTTATTAATTTAGGCCTAGTATCTAGTTGGCATGCATGATTCACTTGAGTGAATGACTAGATATTTCTGAATTCTTTGGGGGAAAAAAAAACTGCCCACTATATACTCCTCTGAGAGAATGAGAGTGCATATGAATATAGTATAGATTTGGCATAGAGACAGCTGCTTATTTTGGTTTAGTCTAGTATTTTACAAACTTATTTGAACATATGTCTTTTTTAAAAATAAATACCAATTCCAACATATGTCTTTGCAGACACAGATTGTAATATGCCATTCTAGGTTAATTATTTTATCTTATCTTGACCCCCACTTCATATTGATCACCTGGGGATCTTGCTGAACTGCAGAGCCTGATTCAGTAGATCTGGAGTGGAGCCTGAGATTCTGCATTTCTAATTAGCTCCCAGGTTATGCTAGCCTGTCTGTGAACAGCTTTGACTAATAAGACCTTAGATTACAGGACAGGATATAAGTCATGTACAACAGAGTTGTTTTAATCATAGGATCTGGCAGGAAGCAGGAATTAGAAAGAATACTATTTTAAATTCATAAAAGGTAACTTTCTCCTTTTCTTTTTTAATGTGATTCATTTGCTGGTGCTTTACATATGAGTGAATTTTTAATACTACATCTGAACACAGTTTAGGCGAGACCTCTAAGAGAAGTAAAAATGGCTAATATTTTCCGTGAGATATTATTTTAACAGGAGTATATTAGCCAGATTCTAGACTTAGTAAGAGAGATGAACTAAGAAATAAGTGCTGTCGTTGTTTCATTCCCCCTGACAAGCAACACTATCCCTGCCTGATATGTGTGGTGTTCCATGGCAGCCTGTCTACACTGGGTAAGCTGTTCGACATACATAACAGATGGGGTCATAACTTCCCAATTCCATAAACATGGTCTCCACTCCTGGAGGCAGTAATGTACTAAGATGCTTTTTCAATGTGTTTATAGTAGGTGCAATGCCGGCAGTTTACAAGTTATTGAAGCTCAGGGCAGCAATAACTTGTAATGCAGTTTTCAACATAGCTTCAATGTGTTTTTAGGGGTGAGGTACAATAGATATAAAACACCTTAGTAAATTATTCTTTTATTCTGTCAGCTAGTCCAAGAGCGTTATGCCCTGGCATTTCAGAGTGAATGTGCAATTGTTTTGGCATCATTATTCATGCGTTTTGCCCTTTGTAGGACCATCTTGCCAGTGGAGTTTTCAGTTACCTCTAGCAAACAGCGTTCCTCTATAACACACTCATCATTTTGCTCCCAAGATTGATAGCAGCATGCTGCTCTCTAAAACCCGGTTAGCCTCACTGGAGACTAACAGTGTCCCCAGAAGACAAGAAAAATATGACTCCACTGCAACATACTGAAAATATTTCAGGAGGGAAAGTTAGATTTTAAGGTCATTCTGTGAGCAGTATCTTCGTTCATCGAAGAAGCCTATGTGTAAAAAATCTAGCAAGTCATGAGGCAGTTGATACAGGTTAATTTTTGTTTCTACATTATTCCAGTTTCTAGAGCTTGAATTCAGGAAACAATGATGATATATTGATAAAATGAGATTAAATTACTGCTATCCAGGAACTCAAAATCTAGTGGGAAAGCAGAAAAGTAAAGAATTATAATATGTTAATACATACATTATAGCAAATGCATACATAAGGCTATCAGCCAGAGAAAAGAAAATACCTAATTCTGTTTGAAATGGGTCTGTTGATGTGGGAAGTGAATGGTAGGGAAGCAAAGATATTATTATTATTATTGTTGTTATTATTATTATTATTATTATTATTATTATTATTATTAGTTCTGAAAATTCTCTGTGCCACCTCCACTCCTTCCTATCTCTCACATAAATACTACTCCATATTCCACAGACCCAAAAATTAAATTTTGTTTGTTTTTTATAAAAAAATTTGTTTTTTATAAAAATATTTAATGCATTTTTGCCATTTATTAGAGTGTTCTACATGATTCATCTCATGTACTAAGTTTAAGGCTATTGGTGAAAAAGACTAGTTTGCTTATTCACCTTTACATCCCTGTCCCCACCCTTTGCCTTCCATTTTCAACCCTGGGTAGACATTAATGGGCACTATAAACGCTCACGGTTAGGTATGGTATTACTTCTGGTTTTATACATTGTGGTAAAACACATGAAGAAATGGCTGAAGGAAATAGAACTTTGATATTATATGTCAATTAGTTTCCTGTTTGCCAACTTCAACTATATTGACACAAATAGTGCTTCTCCCTACTGAACAGGATGGGAATTTATGGAATTAGCAGATAGACATTAAATATATTCTTAATTGGCTCACAGGACTCTCAAAGATTACACTAATCCTCAAGGTAAAAATTCTGATTGCAATGATCTAAGCCTAGAATTTGAACACAAAATATTTTTTCGTGGTTCTAATATACACTGATTCTCCTACAGATATACTTACTGTGTAAATTGCCAATGAATATCCCTTGTTTTGTTTATAATGTTACCAAGAGATTGTTCATTAAGTTAATATTTAATTATGCTTAAATAACCATTGAAATTGACCCCAGTGGCAGATACTGCTTTGAATACGTGAGATACAAGTATGATCCAAGCACACAAAAATCTTTAAGGCATACAATAAATTGTAAACATAATAAATAATAAAATAAAATCATAAGATATAATAAAATTATATAAATATGATAATGTTAGAGGAAAAAATATAAAGCAAATTAAGGGGATTAGGGAGTACCAGAGGGACATATTGCAATTTTAAATAGGGTAATCAGAACATGCCTCATTTAGAGGATGACATTTGAGAAAAGATTTAAATCTGCTGAAGGACTTAGCTCTACAAAATATCTTGGATATTTTTACATAGCCTTGGATAGCCTGAAAGACAGTAGTGTGATGTACCTGGCTGAGAGCTTGACTGACATGTTAAAGGAAGAGCAATGGGTAGCGGCTGGAGCAGCATGAGCAAAGGCAACACCAGTAGGTGAAGATGTCAGAGAAGTGATAGGTGGCCAGTTTACGTAAGGCTTTACAAGCCATCAAAAGGACTTTTCCTCTTACTCTGAGTAAAATGCAAAGCCTTCATAGGATTTCAAGCTGAAAAGTAAAAATATTTAACTTACATTTATATGTGGAACCTGCGGCTATGGCGTTTAAGAAAAATGCAATGAAGGGGCAAGAACAGAAGCAAGGAGGACATTGCATATTATTGAAATATGCCAAGCAAGAAACAATGTTGGTTTCAGTCAGTGTTGTAGCATTTTATATGTCAAAACATGGTTCGATTGGTTTTGAGTACCCACTGAAATTGAAATTGGTCATTACGATGGCTGATCTTGTGGACTGTGTTCACTGTAACTTCACAGGTGGCTAAATTTTGCAGGTAGTATTCTGGATGCATGATAAACAGAAAATCTAAGGTTAATACAGTATTCTAGATCTTAGAAAATAAAAGAGGTGCATGAGATGGTAAATGTGATGATTAATTTTATGCGTCAATTTGACTGGGCGATGGAGTGCCCAAATATTTGGTTGAGCGTTATTCCGGGTGTGACTGTGAGAGTGGTTATGGACCAGGGTGACATTTAAATTGCTAGACTAAGTAAAGCAGAGTGACGTTCCCAGTGCAGGTGGGCCTCATCCTACCCATTAAACTCCTGATGGCACAGAAAGGTGGAGTAAAGGAGAATTTTCTTATTCTGCCTGACTGTCTTTGAGCTGGGGCATCAGTTTTCTCCTGCATTGAGACTCAGACTTGGACTGGAATGCACACAATCAGCTCTCCTGGTTCTCAAACCTTTGAGCTTGTACTGGAACTATACTATCTGCTTTCTATCTTACTGACTGCAGATCTTGAAACTTCTCAGGCTCTGTAACCATGTGAGCTAATTTCTATAATAAATCTCTCTCTCTCTCTCTACACACACACACACACACACACACACACAGACACACAGACACACACACAAATACAGTTGACCCTTGAACAATATGAGTTTGAACTGCACGGGTTCACAATGACACACACACACACACACAAATACAGTTGACCCTTGAACAATATGAGTTTGAACTGCACGGGTTCACAATAAACAGATATTCTCAATAAATACAGTTTACTCTCCATATCCACTGTTTTCTCATCTGTGTATTGAACCAACTGCTGATCAAAAATACAGTATTTATGAGATGTGGAAGTCCCATATACAGAGGGTTGACTTTTTGCATCTATGGGCTTTACAAGGCAAACTCCCCATTGATAATAAGGGATGACTGTAGCTAAGTACTTCACTACTTCACTACTTAACTACTACTTAATTAACAATGCAGTTAATTAACAATGCTGTGGCCTTTCCTAACCCGCACATTGTTCAAGGGTCAACTATATGTGTGTGTGTGTGTGTGTGTGTGTGTGTGTGTGTGTGTATTCTATGTATATACAGATATTGATTCTGTTTCTCTGGAAAACCCAGACAAATGCAGTACATATATTATAAGACCTATAATGAGATGGTAAAGGATATGGGTAAGCAGGTTTGGGGGGTAATACGAGAGTTTGGTTTTGGACATGCTGAATTCGAGATATCTATTAAACGGACAAATGACAATACCAAAGAGGCAGGCATTTGGGGGGGGGGGAAGTCTGGCCTAGAAGTAGAGATAAAAATGTAAAATTATTTTTTTATTTATGGTAAAAAAAAAAAAAAAAAGAAAGAGGACCAAGGATTGAGGTACTCCCACTTTAATAAGTAGAGGTGAAAAAAATTATCCAGTGGAATAACAGGAAAGCAAGAGAGTGTAAAGTTCTGGAAATGAGGTAAAAACTGTTTATCAAGGAGGTGGTAGTGATTATCTGTGTCACATACCAATTACTTTTCAAATAAGATGTGTAATGAAAGAAATAAATATTGAATTTCACAATGTGAGATTTATTGATGGGATTAACAAAAACAGCTTTAGTCTTATAATGAGGACAAAAGCTTAATTAAAGTCTATCTTAAAGAGAATGGGAAGAGCAAAAAGGGAGATAGAGAGAAAGACCATATCAGTTTCCTAGGGCTGTCACAACATAGTACCACAGACTGGGTGGATTTAACAACAGATATGTATTTCCTCCCAGTTCTGGAAGCTAGAAATCCAATACAAAGTGTCAGCAAGTTTGGCTTTATTCTGAAAGACTCTTCCTGTCCTGTAGATGCCCATTTTCTCTCTTGTCTTCATATTATTCTTCCTTTGTGTGTCTGTCAGTCTCCTAACTTCCTCCTCTAATAATGGCACCAGTCACATTGGAATAGGACCCAGTTTAATGACCTTATTCGAACATGATTACCTCTTCGAAGACCCTATCTGCACATATGGTCACATTCTGAAGTACTGGGGATTAGGATTTCAATATATGAATTTGGGGGGGGAAACTTCAACACATAACACTCCACTGTCTGACCCCCGCCCCCGCAAATTGCATGTTCTTCTTGCATGTAAAACACATTCACCCAATTCCGACAGCTCCAAATCTCAACTATTTCCAGCATTAACTTTACATCCAAAATCTCACTTAAATATCTTCCAAATCAGCTACTTGTAAGACTGATGGTATGATTCATCTTGAGGCAAAATTCCTCTCCAGTTGTGAGCCTGTGAAATAAGACAAGTTATCTGTTTCCAAAATACAATAGTTAGATAGGCATAGTATAAAAATTTGCATTCCAAAAGGAAGAAATTGGAAAGGAAAGGATCATGGATACCAAGCAAGTCTGAAAGGTAGCAGGCAAAATTCTATTAGGCTTTAAGTTTTAAAAATAATTCTTGGAGTTTTTCTGGCAAAATGTTGAGTAAAGTTTGCCAGTCCTCCACCTCTAATGCAAAAAAAATGTCCAAAGCAATAAATAGATAGTTACCTGTTGAGCAGAATGTCTAAGAGAAAACAATGGAATCAAGTTAAAAATCCCCAATAGTGAGAAAAATCCCCAAGATCAGGAAACTTGAGACAGCACCATAGAAAGATGGGGAAAGCACCTGATCAGGACCAACATAGAGACTGGGGAAATCCCGCACTGCTGGGACAAAGTATGCAGGGGGCCCCCACTGGCCAGCATTCCCACCACAGACACTTGCAAATCAGGCTGCAAAGTAACCACACAGACTTTGCAGACAGTGAGACCAGTGAGAGTCACTCCACATGCTGTAATTTCCCAGAAGGGAACTACCTGCAGGGTCACCCCACCACCCTCAGTACTGGACCACCACTGGATGTCACCATTTTGAGATATGAGCCAAAGGATCTGAGAGTCCCGCCAATCCAGTGGCCCTGCATACCCCAGCAGAGAGCATGAGGGGAGTGTGCTGTCTTCCTGGATACCTGCCCTCTTTCCCCAGGAGCTCAGAGGCCTGCCTGATGCAGCAAGCCCACCAACACCAGCAGAGAACATTCAGGGTGTGCACAAGCTGCCAAATTCATGCCTATCTTCCCAGGGAGCCCAAAGTCCTGCCTGACACAGTGGCTCACCTAAAGCAGTAGAGAAGGTATGGGAAGTGAACTGGCAAAACTACCATGCTCATCTAAAACCAAACCTATGGTGCCCAATGAGACTAACAATATAGAATGCATCTACAGCTAAGAGTCTTCCCCTCAAAAACCACTCCAAAAATTGAAAGAACCAACTTCGCCACCAGATGTCCAGATATCAGTGCAGATATATAAGAAGCATGAAAAATCAGAAAAACATTAATCCCCCAAAAGAAGTCTACAATTCTCCAATAGCAGGCCCCAAACAACAGAAAACCAGTGAATTGCCTAAAGAAGAATCCCAAATAGCAAAATTAAATACTCTCAACATGATGCAAGAGAAAAATAGACAGAAGCCACAATATAGTCTAAGAAACAATCCAGGACATATATGAAAAATTAAACAAAGATATAGAAACAGTAAAAAAATCTAAGCAATAATCCAGGAACTGAAGAATTCATACAACAAAATAAAAGAAACAACTGAGAGAACAAGCAGCAGGCTAGAACAAATGGAAGAAAAAATTTCTGAACTATAAGACAGACTGTTTGAATTAGCACAGTTGAACCAGGAAAAAAAAAAAAAAACCCAGAAAAAATGATTTAAAAAAACGAAAGTCTAAGAGATCTATCTGACAAGCTAAAGCATGTGAATATCTGTATTATGGGTATACTGGAAGGGGAAGAGAAAGAAAAAGCTTATTCAATGCAGTAAAAACCAAAAACTTCCCAAATAGTGGGAGAGATATGGTCTCCAAATCAAAGAAGCTAAAAGATTCACCAAACAGATTCAACCCAGAAGGACCTCCCCAAGACACATAAGAGTCAAGCTCTCAAAAGTCAAAGACAAAGAAATAATCCTAAAAACAGCAAGAGAAAAGCATCAAATCACCTACAGGGGAATCTCAATCAGGCTAACAGCAGACTTCTCAACAGAAACCCTACAGACCAGGGGAATGTGGGATGATATATTCAAAGTGCTAAAATATAATAACTGCCAGCAAATAATACGATGCCTAGCAAAGTTTTTCTCCAGAAATGAAGGAGAAATAGTACGTTTCCCAGACAAACAAAAACTGTACAAAATTGTCACCACTTCAAATAAACACCTCAAAGGACTAGAAAAACAAGAATAACCCAATCCCAAAGTAAGTAGACAGAAAGAAATAACTAAGATCAGAACTAAATAAAATAGAGACCAAAAAAAGTGATGCAAAAAATCAATGACATAAAAAGTTGTTTTTTTAAGGATATAAACAAAATAGACAAACCATTAGCTAGACTAACTAAAAAAAAAAAAAAAAAAAAAAGGGGGAACCCAAATAACAATAATCAGAAATGAAAAAGGAGACATTACATACAATAGTGCAGAAATGTAAAGAGTCATTAGAGACTATTATGAACAGCTAGATGCCAATTATTCAAATTTCTGGACATT
>NW_007727508.1:275021-277092 GCF_000696425.1 Galeopterus variegatus
AAAAAAAAAAAAAAAAAAAAAAAAAAATGGGGAGACCCAAATAACAATAATCAGAAATGAAAAAGGAGACATTACATACAATAGTGCAGAAATGTAAAGAGTCATTAGAGACTATTATGAACAGCTAGATGCCAATTATTCAAATTTCTGGACATTACAACCTAGTAGGACTGAATCAAGAAGAAATACAAAACCTGAAAAGACAAACAACAAGCAGTGATATTAAAGCAGTAATCAGCAGTTTCACAAAAAAGAAAAGCCCAGGATGTGATGGATTCACTGCTGAATTTTACCAAACCTTAAAAGAAGAATTAAAACCAATCATTTCCAAATTATTCCAAAAAAAATGGAAACTATTCCAAAAAGGAGAATTAATACCAACATCTTCAAACTATTCCAAAAAAAGAAGCCATTCTCCCAAACTCATTCTATGAGGCCAGCATCACCCAGATACTAAAGTCAGAAAAAGACACAACAAAAAATTAAAACTATACACCAATACCCTTGATGATATAGATGGAAAAATTCTCAACAAAATATTATCAAACAATACAATAGCACAACAAAAAGATTATTCACCATGATCAAGTGGGATTCATCCCAGGGATGTAAGGATGGCTCAAGATATACAAATCAATAAATGTGCTACATCACATCAACAAAATAAGGAGAAAAATCATATAACAATCTTAATAAATGCAGAAAATCATTTGACAAAATTCAGTATCTCTTTATTTTAAAGCTTTCAACAAATTAGGTATAAAAGGAAAGTACCTCAACACAATAAAAACCATATATGACAAACCCACTACCAACATAACATCATCCTGAATGGGGAAAAGCTGAAAGCTTTTCCTTTAAGAACAGGAACAAGACACAGATGCCTACTCTCACAATTCTCATTCAACAGTGTTTGATGTACTAGCCAGAGTAATCAGGCAAAAGAAAAAAATAAAGGGCATCCAAGTTGGAAAAGGCAAAATCAAATTGTCCCTGATCATAGATGAGATAACCCTTTACACAGAAAAACCTCAAGAGTTTGCCAAAAAACTTCTAGGGATGATAAATGAATTCAGGAAAGTTGAAGGATACAAAATAGCCATACAAAAGCATTTTTATACACCAACAAAAACTAGCAAAAAAGAAATCAAGAATGCAAGCCCGTTTACAATAGCTACCCAAAGAAGAAAATACCTAGGAATAAATTTAACCATGGAGGTGAAAGATATCTACAATAAAAACTACAAAACACTGCTGAAAGAAATTAAAGAGGGCACCAAAAAATGCAAAGACATTTCTTGTTCATGGACTGAAAGGATTAACATTGTGAAATGTCTACACGACCAAAAGTGATCTACAGATTCAATGTAATCCCCATCAAAATACCAATGACACTCTTCACAATAATATATAAAACAATCCTAATATTCCTATGGAACAACAAAAGAACCCAAATAGCCAAAGCAATTCTGAGCCAAAAAAATAAAGCCAGAGGCTTTATACTATTATACTTTAAAATATACTATAAAGCTATAGTAACTGAAACAACATGGTACTGGCAAAAAAACAGACACACAGACCAATGGAAGAGAATAGAGAACCCAGACATCAACCCATGTACTTACAGCCAACTGATTTTCCACAAAGGAACCAAGAACATAAATTGGCTCTTCAATAAATTGTGTAGAATAATGAAACTAGACCCGTACTTTTCACCATATACCAAAATCACCTCAAAATGGATTAAAGCCTTAAATGTAAAATCTGAAACTATAAACATAGGGGAAACACTTCAGTATGTAGGGCTAGGCAAAGGTTTTATGAGTAATACCTCAAAGGCACATGCAACAAAAGAAAAAAAACAAACAAATGGGATTATATCAAACTAAAAAGCTTCTGCCCAGCAAAGGAAACATATAAAATGATAAGTAAACCTACAGAATGTGAGAAAATATTTGCAATCCATACAATTGATAAGGGATTAATATCCAGAATATACAAGGAATTCAGACAACTTAACAGTAAAAAACAAATAATCCAATTAAAAAATGGGCAAAGAAGCTGAGCAGAC
>NW_007727508.1:278605-299934 GCF_000696425.1 Galeopterus variegatus
AAAAGGATAATTGTCTCTGACTAAGGCTCTGTCGTCCTGGACCCACCAAGGTGGTGTCCCTGCCTTCCAGGCCCACTGTGTATTGGCCAAGCCCCCTCATTTTAACCTAATTACTTCTTGAAAGACCCTATTTTCATTGTGGAATACTGGAGGTTAGGACTTCAACACATAAATATGAGGTTAACAAAACTCAGCCTGTAACAGAGACTACAGACAATTTTTCCAGAGTATTAATTTTGAAAGGTTAGCAAGTGTAGTGGAATGAATTATGTCCCCCCAAAACATTTGAAGCTTGAATTGTCTCTCAAGTTTTAATTATTAGAAATTTAGCCCCCACTGTGACTGTTAAGAGGGTGGGAAATCCTATTTTGGTAATTGAAAGGTGGAGCCTTGAAGAGCTGATTGGATTGTAGGATCCTGCAGTAGTGAATGGAAAAATAACGGTGGTCAGTGATGTGGTTCTGAGGGCTTTAAAAGAAGAGGAGAGTCTGTTTCTCTCTCTCTGCTCTCTCTGCTTCTACCAGAAGTTGCAGTAGGAGACCTTGGGCCACTGTCACCACTACCGGATGGACTTTGGACTTCCCAGTCTATGAAACTGAAAACAATAAATTTCGTTTTTCTTTATAAATCACCCAGTTCTAGGTATTTTGTTTTAAGCAAGGGAAATGGACTAATACAACAAGGATATTAAACAGTAGCTGATAAAGATTGGTAAAATAATATAATGTTTATATAATAAAGTAAATGATCCAGGGGAGAGACATTTTGATGTTGTTAGAGAAAGGTGGGAAATTTCTAGAATAATGCCCATGAGTATGCTAGAGTGGATTGAAACAAGAGTAAAAATAAAAGGCTTGGTTTTAGATGGGAGCACAAATAATTTTGGGGGCAGAGAGAGGTAGATATTTGTAGGTGGGATGATGTAGGAATGATGGGGACATTCACTGATGATCTGTTTATTTCGTGATTTTTTTTTTCATAAAGTAAGAAATAAGGTTATCAGCTCTACGTGAGCCGGGTGAAGAAGAGTAAAGAATATGCTGATTAAAGAGTAGGCACGAGTCATTTAGGGGAGTTTTGTTAAAAATGTGCTCTGGAAAGGGTCATTTTGGTTTTAAGATTTTTTTTTCTTCCTATCTACTTTTGTTCAATAAGACCCAAAACAGGGAATTATGGTAGCTGATTTTTCCAGATTTCAGTTTTTTCTCATATAGTATGGCAAAGCAAGAGAAGGGCAAGTGAGACAAGGATACTTGGAAGGAAGTAATTTTGGTAATTAACTGCATATGTTAAAACTGTGCAATTGTAGAAAAAGGGCATTAAGGGGATAACGAAGAGTGAAAAGAAATAGAAGTCCCAGGACTGTCAAGAGATTCTTGGAATCCAGGTTCTTAAGTAAATCACGTGAATCATATGAATATAGAAGATCACATGAATATAAAGGATAAGCATTTAGAAAATTAGGTCCCCATGCATTTATTGTAGTTTAATGAATAGTTGGATGCAATTGAATAGTTCATTATATGTTTAGCATAATTGTATTAGCTATCTATGCTGCCTTGCAAGTTACTATAAACTTAGTGGCTTACAATAATCATTAATTTTGTACTAGTTTCTGTAGGTCTAAAACTGGGGACTCTTTACCCAAGTTCTGTGGTCAGGGTCTCAGAAAGCTGAAATCAAGGTGTTGGCCAGCTGTATGTAATCTCATTTGAAGGCTCAACTTACTAAAAATCCACTTCTAACCTCCACCAGAGAGTAAATTGAATTCATTTCACTGTGGCTGAAGACTTTATTGCAGCCTTTTTGATTTGTTTTTCAAATTCAGCAATGAAGTCTCTACTCCAAATCTCTGATATCTAGATCATCTTCTAAATAACTTACATGATTAGGTCATGGCCACCATAATAATCTCCCTTTTTATTAAAGTCAATTCATTAAGATATGATGAGTTGTCTATCTTAATATGTTCAAGGATATAAAGTAAAACATGAACATAATGAAAAGTATAGTTGAGGGAAAAAAAAGGCCCAGATGAATCTACTAGACATAAAAAATGTAATATCTCATATGGAAAAAAATTTAAAAAATAAGAACAAAACATTGAATAGGAATAATAACAGAATAGACACGGAAGAAAGATCTATGAACTTGATACAGAGATGAAAACAGTCCAAAGGAAAGCCCTGGGAGGAAAAGACTAGCAATAAATAAACTGATCATCATGTCCAGTGAGAAAATATCAAGTAACCTAATATTTAGTTGAAGAGCAGACAGAGGGTATAAATCCTCTTTAAATGAAGAACAGACAGGATTCAATAAATAGGGCCAAGTTGTTTTTTATTTTAAAATTTATAAGAAAACAATAAACAGAAAAATTTTTTAAATTACAAAATCCAAGATGTTAAACATAAAGCAAGCCACNTTTTCATAAAGTAAGAAATAAGGTTATCAGCTCTACGTGAGCCGGGTGAAGAAGAGTAAAGGATATGCTGATTAAAGAGTAGGCACGAGTCATTTAGGGGAGTTTTGTTAAAAATGTGCTCTGGAAAGGGTCATTTTGGTTTTAAGATTTTTTTTTTCTTCCTATCTACTTTTGTTCAATAAGACCCAAAACAGGGAATTATGGTAGTTGATTTTTCCAGATTTCAGTTTTTTCTCATATAGTATGGTAAAGCAAGAGAAGGGCAAGTGAGACAAGGATACTTGGAAGGAAGTAATTTTGGTAATTACCTGCATATGTTAAAACTGTGCAATTGTAGAAAAAGGGCATTAAGGGGATAACAAAGAGTGAAAAGAAATAGAGGTCCCAGGACTGTCAAGAGATTCTTGGAATCCAGGTTCTTAAGTAAATCACGTGAATCATATGAATATAGAAGATCACATGAATATAAAGGATAAGCATTTAGAAAATTAGGTCCCCATGCATTTATTGTAGTTTAATGAATAGTTGGATGTATTTGAATAGTTCATTATATGTTTAGCATAATTGTATTAGTTTTCTATGCTGCCTTGCAAGTTACTATAAACTTAGTGGCTTACAATAATCATTAATTTTGTACTAGTTTCTGTAGGTCTAAAACTGGGGACTCTTTACCCAAGTTCTGTGGTCAGGGTCTCAGAAAGCTGAAATCAAGGTGTTGGCCAGCTGTATGTAATCTCATTTGAAGGCTCAACTTACTAAAAATCCACTTCTAACCTCCACCAGAGAGTAAATTGAATTCATTTCACTGTGGCTGAAGACTTTATTGCAGCCTTTTTGATTTGTTTTTCAAATTCAGCAATGAAGTCTCTACTCCAAATCTCTGATATCTAGATCAAAGATTTTTTTTTCTTCCTATCTACTTTTGTTCAATAAGACCCAAAACAGGGAATTATGGTAGCTGATTTTTCCAGATTTCAGTTTTTTCTCATATAGTATGGCAAAGCAAGAGAAGGGCAAGTGAGACAAGGATACTTGGAAGGAAGTAATTTTGGTAATTAACTGCATATGTTAAAACTGTGCAATTGTAGAAAAAGGGCATTAAGGGGATAACAAAGAGTGAAAAGAAATAGAAGTCCCAGGACTGTCAAGAGATTCTTGGAATCCAGGTTCTTAAGTAAATCACGTGAATCATATGAATATAGAAGATCACATGAATATAAAGGATAAGCATTTAGAAAATTAGGTCCCCATGCATTTATTGTAGTTTAATGAATAGTTGGATGTATTTGAATAGTTCATTATATGTTTAGCATAATTGTATTAGTTTTCTATGCTGCCTTGCAAGTTACTATAAACTTAGTGGCTTACAATAATCATTAATTTTGTACTAGTTTCTGTAGGTCTAAAACTGGGGACTCTTTACCCAAGTTCTGTGGTCAGGGTCTCAGAAAGCTGAAATCAAGGTGTTGGCCAGCTGTATGTATTCTCATTTGAAGGCTCAACTTACTAAAAATCCACTTCTAACCTCCACCAGAGAGTAAATTGAATTCATTTCACTGTGGCTGAAGACTTTATTGCAGCCTTTTTGATTTGTTTTTCAAATTCAGCAATGAAGTCTCTACTCCAAATCTCTGATATCTAGATCATCTTCTAAATAACTTACATGATTAGGTCATGGCCACCATAATAATCTCCCTTTTTATTAAAGTCAATTCATTAAGATATGATGAGTTGTCTATCTTAATATGTTCAAGGATATAAAGTAAAACATGAACATAATGAAAAGTATAGTTGAGGGAAAAAAAAGGCCCAGATGAATCTACTAGACATAAAAAATGTAATATCTCATATGGAAAAAAATTTAAAAAATAAGAACAAAACATTGAATAGGAATAATAACAGAATAGACACGGAAGAAAGATCTATGAACTTGATACAGAGATGAAAACAGTCCAAAGGAAAGCCCTGGGAGGAAAAGACTAGCAATAAATAAACTGATCATCATGTCCAGTGAGAAACTATCAAGTAACCTAATATTTAGTTGAAGAGCAGACAGAGGGTATAAATCCTCTTTAAATGAAGAACAGACAGGATTCAATAAATAGGGCCAAGTTGTTTTTTATTTTAAAATTTATAAGAAAGCAATAAACAGAAAAATTTTTTAAATTACAAAATCCAAGATGTTAAACATAAAGCAAGCCACACCAGAATATATTATGACTAAAATATTACAAATGATAGAGAAAAAATGACATGTATGTGAGAGGAAGAGGGATAAGAATGGTAATAGATTTCTTATCAGAAACTATGCAAGCCAGAGAACAATGGAATTGTATCAGTAAAATGCTGAAAGGAAAAAAAACCAAGACATAAAAAATCACCATCAAACTAAAATTGAGTATCAAGAAAAAATATCTTTCAAAAATGAATGTGAGATAGACTTTTTCAAGCAAACAAAAACTAACGAATTTTGTTACCAGCAGACTTTTGCAACAAGAAATATGAAAGGAAGTACGTGGGCAGAATGAAAATGTCATTTGATGGAATTTTGGATCTAAATGAGGGTTTGGTCAAATTGGGCTTGCAGCCAAATCTGTCTTAGGGTTTCTTTCAGTAGGCCTCAGAACTAATAATATTTTTACAATGTTAAAGTGTTATTTTGAAAAAGAAGAAAAAGATGAAGAATATGCAACAGAAACTGTATGTAGCCAATAAAGCCTAACAATTTTCTATTTGTTTTTGCAGAAGAAGTGTAACAACCCAAAATTTAAAGAAATAATTAATGTCATGAATGGTGAATATATGAGCATAAATATGACACTTTTTCATTTTAACAATCTTTTTAAATAACTAATATTTAATAAAAATATAAAAGTTGGTTAATAAATGTTTGGAAATAAAAAGTATGAAAATAATATACATAGACAGGTAGTAAAGAAATGAAAGTACAGTACCCTGCTGAAGGGTCTTAAACTGTGTGTGAAGAAATATAATATTATTTGAGGGTGGACAACAATCAGTTGAAGATGCATATTATAAATCCCCAAGCAAACATCACATTAAATAAAATGGTATGGCTAATAATTCAGTAGTGGGAATAAAAAAAATAATACATACTCAATGAATCCTAAAGAATACAGATAAAAGGGAAAATATGGAACAAAGAACAGGGGAAAAAAAGAGGAAAAAGCAGAAAGATTTAAACTCAATCAAGTTAAGGTTTTAGCAGATTCCTGAAAAATCCCGTAGTGATTAAGCAACATTTATGACTAGATTATTTTATACATCAATAGTCTCATTAAATATAAATGGTCTAAACACTGCAATTAAAATTTAGAGATTGTCAGACTATAAAAAATGCAAGACCCAACTGTAGTGTCTCTAAAAATACTCACTTTAAATATACATATACAGATAAGTTAAAGTAAAATAACATATACAGTTATCCTCTGCAAAACACTCTTTAATAGATAGCTATAAGTGGCTTTTGCTCCCAAACATGACTGAGTATCAGAAAACAGATTTATCTTCCTTCTGTAAACAACTAGAAAATATATAGGAAAAAACTAAGAACATAGACAAAATATTGAAGATAACAGTTTTCAGACACCACAATTCAGGCAGGGTATGAAAACCATCCCTGAGAAAATGGAATCAAATGGAGTAGTCCCTATTGATTTGCTCCACTTTTTTGACCAAAGAAAGTTTTCAGATTGCAGCACAGAGAGCTGTTATGTATAAAATCCCTCTGATTTCACTGCATTGAGTAGATTCAGTTTAGATTTCAGGGATGCCAATGCAGCTACAATTTGTGCGGCAGAATGAAAAAGAGAACGGAGACATAGGAAGATATAGCCGAGAGAGAGGAGAGAGAGAGAGAGAGAGAGAGAGAGAGAGAGAGAGAGAGAGAGAGAGAGTCATAGAAGGGGGGAATTATTTGCCTAAATATGTGGGAAGTAAAACACTAGAAAGGCAAAATAAGAAATACTGAAAAGTGAAAATAATACCTGGAGATCACACAGGGGTTGGAATTGTTCACATTTTCACCAGCTATAGTAAAGAGACTTTTTAATATGTTCAGTAGAGTCTTAGAATGATATTGGATCAGTATAAAAGCCAAATTAGCCCTAGTAAAGGTTGAGATCCACATTATTGAAAATTAAAATTAAGTCTCAAAATGATTAAGCTCATTTCAAGTATCAACTCCATCACTGAAAAAGTTTTAAATATATATGTATGTACACACACATACATATATCTATATCTATCTATCTCTCTCTCTATATATACTCACATATATACTAAAAAATAAAAAAAGAGTCTTTTATCCAAAAAAATCTACCTAAGGATGAAAAGAAAGAAAACAGGAAGAATAAACTTGTAACCAGAAGAAAAAAAATCAATCAAGAGAAATAGACAGAAATGACACAGATAAGAGAATTAGTAGAAAAGATTAAAACAGCTATTATAAATATAGTACATGTGTTCAAAAAGTTAGTGGAAAGCATGAGTATTGCAAGAAGAGTCATGGGAGATATAAAAATCATTTAGAATGTCTATAGATAAAAAAGTGAATATCTTAAAGGAAAAATAAATGGGAAGGGACTAAAAGCAGATTAGATACTATTGAAAATAAATTAACATGATTACATCAATTAAGAAACTGTCCAAAATAAAGCCCAAAGAAGAAAAAGACTGAATAAAAAAATGAATAGGACATCACTGAGGTATGAGATCATATGAAGCAACCTAACATAGTTGAAAGAGATGAGATAAGAACTGGATACAGAAAAATACTGAAAAAAGAATGGCAACACTTTTCCAAATTTGGATAATCCATAAACCCAAGGGCCCAGAATGCTCAATTAAACCCAAGCAAAGTAAACATGAAGAATTCCACAACAAAGCACGTCATAATACAAGTAAAGAGTAGGCTAGTGGTTACTAGAGACCGCTAAGGTGGGGGTGGGATGGGAAGAGGGGGTCGGGAGGGGGTGGTCAGTTGATACAAAACTGTAGCTAGATAGGATGGATAATATCTAGTGTTCTATAGAGCTGTAGGGAGATTACAGTCAACGAAAATTATAGTATGACTTCAAGCAGCTAGTAGAGAGGATTTTCAATGTAAGGTGATAAATATGCTAATTACTCTGATATGATGATTGCACACTGTATAAATGGTCCTAAATATCACCTTATACTCCATAAATATGTACAATTATCATGGGTCAGTTAAGCAAAAATAAATTAAAAAGAAAAAATATTCAGAGACAGAGGGAGATTCGTAGTTACCAGGACAAATAAGAAGGGTAAGTTATTGCTTAATGGGTACAGAGTTTACTTTTAGGATGACAAAAATGTTTTGGAAATAGATAGAAGTAATAGTCACACAGCATTCTGAATGTAATTAATTCCATGAAATTGTATGCTTCAAAATGGTTAAAATGCCAAATCTTATGTTATATATATTTTACCACAATAAAATCTTATATATATATATATATAACCACAATGAAAAATAAAACTACTTTGCACATGAATAAACTAGTATTTACAACAAAATAACTTTTCATCCAAGACAAAACAGCAAGAAAATTATAGACTTTCACCCAGGAATTCCATTCTAAGTCCAGTTCTTTTCCTGCTACAAAAAAATTATGACCCTGTCTAGCTTCCACTTTCCGTTATTGAACACTGGGGACAAACCAGATCCTCTTTCTTAAAGACTTAATGTCAGATGAATTTCTGAGATTAATGTTTCTCCTATTCAGAGGACATTTAAAAGGCCCTTAGCTTTAGATTCAATGATTTCTTCTTATTTGCTTTCAAATATGATCCTTACTTTAGTGGTTAGACTAAGTATTTGTTTCTTGAGGCCAAAACTCTGAGTCTTACCCCAGCTCTAGTATTTAAACTAGAACACTTATATTTATTGATCACTTTTTGCATTCAATACACTGTACTAGTATTAGTAATGTGCAAGTAATTATAATACACAACAATATATAAAGCAAAGGAGAATTATAAAAACGTTTATTTCAAACATATAAATGATTTCAATATTCACTACATTCTCAAATTCCTTTATTCATTCTAAACTGCTTTGCTCCACCACTCTTACCATTCATACATTCATTTAATGAGGATTAATAGGGTACTCAGAATTTTGATATTGAAAGCCAGACCCCACTACATAGGAGATGGAAGAGTTCTCACCACTCATACTCTTCAAACATTCATATTCTACCTACTCATCAAAAATGCTGGCCTTACAAGTGGGGCTTTTTCATTCTTACCTCCCTTCCTGCCTGATATCTGCTGCAACATAAGTGATTATTTGGTTTTGCTTCCCTGGAATGAAATATCCTGAAATTTTGAAATTTTGTCCCACTGCCAAGTGATCCTTGTTTGCTTGTTTTTTAATTAAAAAAAAAACAAATTAACCTATATAAGTGTACCCCATACAATATGGATTGTGTCCCTCAAGTTTTATGTTAGTAGCTTGATCCCCATCGTGACTGTTAAGATGGTGAGCAATCCTATAATAGTAATTGCAAGGTGTTGCCTTGAAGAGGTGATTAGATTGTAGGACCATGCCTAGTGAATGGTTTAAAAATGGTGGTCATGGGCATGGTTCTGAGGGCTTTAAAAGGAGAGTGTGTGAGAAATTGTCTCTTTCTCTCTCTGTTCTGCCATTTCTGTTGTGTGAGACCTTTGGGTCACCGTCACCACCACCAAGACCCTCACCAGATGTGTTCTCTTGACTTTGGACTTCCCAGCTCCAAAACTGTAAGCGATAAACTTAGTTTTCTTACAAATTACCCAGTTCCAATATTTTGTTGTAAGCAACAGAAACGGGCTAATATACCATATGAAGTTGTTGTTTTGGCATGTGTTCAATTTCATGACTATAGTACACCAATTTTCTAGTAACTTCCAACCCAGTTCAAATAGCAAAAATCAACAATTATCATTGTTTTAGTATCAAGCAACTACCTTTTTTTAAATCAAAGTAAAAAATTCAATATTGTGTTAAGGTTTTAGCAGATTCCTGAAAAATCCCGTAGTGATTAAGCAACATTTATGACTAGATCAAGTTAAGGTTTTAGCAGATTCCTGAAAAATCCCGTAGTGATTAAGCAACATTTATGACTAGATTATTTTAGGTATTCAGGATTCATAAAATGACAAAAAGAATAAGCCCTTAAAATTAGGGCATGACACAAATCTATTACCTTCACAGTCACATATATTTCATGAGATTTGTTAAACAGGTTTTTTAGGACTTTCTCTAGCACTGCTCTTCATGTGTATTAAAAAAAATAAAGAAAAGGAAAGAAAAAAGAGAAATTCATATTCACTCTTAGAATATATGCAGTGACCCCATTTTTATTCCTGGATTTTCTACTGGTTGTCTGTGTCAAGTCTCTTAGCTTCTTATGCCTTTTGCTCCACATGTAAAAGTGAGGATAATAGCAGCCACGTCCTACATCACAGAAAGAGGATTAATGAGATATGTAAGAAAAAAATAATTTAGATAATGTGTCAAGCAAAAATTTTCTTTTGTAAAAGCTTCTTTAAAAGTGTCGTTTCTATGGAGTCATGAAGAGGATTCTTTTTTATTTTTTTGTCTTTTTGTCTTTTTTTGTGACCGGCAACAGATCGCAACCCTCAGTGTCGTGCCCGTACCAGACCGGGACCGGCAACGGGATCGCAACGCTCGGTGTTGCCCCCGCTCCTCGCTCAGCCAGTGAGCGGGAACCGGTCTGTATGTGGGATCCGAACCCTCAGCGGGAGCGCCGCCGTGCTTCCCAAGCGGCGCACAGCAGCAGTGCGCCACCGGGACGGCCCTGAAGAGGATTCTTTAATGAAAATATAAAGTGTTTGATAAAGCTACTTTTTAAAAGTGCATCTTAACATCTTTCAATTTTACATGAAATGTTGATATGATAAGCTCAAAAAAATTAAAACAACTTTGTTTTTATTCTTTATCAGTTATATTCAAAGTCATTATAAGGAGTCAATAGTATCTGGATGAAGACTTGAGTGAATGAATAAAGAATGGTGAGATGGATTGAGGGTCTGAGATAGGGTCTGAGGGAATAGAGTCTGAGAGCTGGTGGAAGAATGGTGGTTGTCACTTAAAATAACCAGTCTCAACTGACCCACTATGAGAGTGTGCTCTAGGAAAAAAAGGCTATATTGACACTGAAAATGTCCTGTTTACTTTAGAAAGCAAGTACTCTCCTGTGTGATTTTCTGAGAGTGAGCCCACTTCCCATTTCAAAAATAATTTCCAACCATTCATTACACTATGACTACTGAGAAATCATATCTTAGTAGAGACAAAAGCCACCAAAGGCCCTCAAGAAGACCATGAAACCTCTACAGTGATTGTGGAAGCTCTGCAACATTTGAAGTGAAGAATTTCTGGAAGAAATAACTCAATTCCTTCAAAGTGGAGGGATGTATTTTCATTTGATGTTTGATTTGTATACACACGCTGGTGAATTTCTGGGATATTTGAAATGTGTCTGTAATTTTTTTAGTATAAAATTACTAGTGGGAGATTTTTGTAGAATTGTGGAGAAAGTTGTATTATCAATATAAATAACCATAGTCCATAATTGAAATGCTAAAAGAAATGACCAGATAAAACATTTAGGTTGGATATTTAATGACAAAACTATGGATTTAGTATTTATTTATTTAGAAAACATTTATGTAGCTCTTTCCATATATCAGACATGGAGCTAGACCTAAGGGAGCCCCCAATGAGTTATAGGTTTAGAGAAAAAGGATAATTGAAAGCAAAAACTGTAAGACTATGATGATTACCATAATAGTTATATGTAACCCATGCTATGGAAAAGAGAAAAGTTTGTCAAGAGACTTCAAGAAGTATGCAAAAGTTAATGACTCATGCAAAGTTTGGTATTTTTTGATGGTAGAGTATAAGAAACCATAGGGATGAGGTTAAAGAGGTAAAATGTACTCATCTCTTGATGAACCTTGGATTTTTACCCTGCTAAGTGGAAGATATTACATGATCGGATTTGCATTTTAGAGTGATCCTAATGATTAATCAATCAGTAGGGTAGAAAATAAGGAGCAAGTTATGAAACCTGTATTATTTTTCTATTGCTGCTGTAATATTTTACCAGAATATATATGCTGTAATAATTTACCAAATTTAGGCCCTCAATGTTTTAGCTAACATATATGTGTGTGTGTGTATATGTCTATATCTATCTATCTATATCTATCTATCTATCTATCTATCTATCTATCTATCTATCTATCTATCTATCTATCTATCTATCTATCTATCTATCTATCTATCTATCTATCTATCTATCTATCTATCTATCTATCTATCTATCTATCTATCTATCTATCTACTTACAGTTTTGGAGGTCAGAAATTCAATATCAGTTTCAATGAGCCAAAGTGAAGGCGTTAGCACCTTCTGGGGTCTCTGAAGGGCTTACAGTTTTGGAGGTCAGAAGTTCAATATCAGTTTCAATGAGCCAAAGTGAAGGCGTTAGCACCTTCTGGGGTCTCTGAAGGGAGACTCCAATTCTTTGTCTTTTTCCAGCTTCTAGTGGCTACACTTCTAGGGTACATACGTCTCATGAACTTTTATCCTACTCCCAGATATTCCAGGATATTCCCCATCTCAAAATTCATTAAAAGCTACATAAATATTTCCTCAATAAATACTAAATTCATAATTCTGCCCATTAAATATTCAATAATAAGCTTTATTTGGTTATTTCTTTTAATATGCCAATTGAAGATGAAATCTGCTTTACTTGTTTTATTTCCCATTTCTCTGTCTTCAAAGTTTATCACTTCAGTATCTGCTCATATTGCATTCTCCTGTTTTTCATTGTCTCCCTCTGCACTCCTCTCACAAGGACACTTGTGGGTTACATTTATGGTATACCCTAATATTCCAGCATAATTTCTCTATCTTAATATCTTTAAATTAATCTTGTATACAAAATCCCTTTTGCTAGATGGGACCATTATTGAACCTACCACAGAGCCTATGTTCACTTATATAGAATCCCCTTCACATATCTCATTGCAACCACACACACACATACGCAAACCAAAAAACATTCAAAAACAACCCACCAAGACAAGTGCCTGTGCTCAATGACAATGGTGAATTTGGTAAGCAATTGGTTATGAGGAGTATGGAAAATGTAAAATTAGAGATGAAATCTGGGCTTATGGCTTGTATAACAACATGCATAGTAGTGCAATTAACCAAAATGAGGATTTTTTTTTTTAAATTGTAGTATAGCTAGTCATTCAGTCAAATTCTCTGTATGCTGATCATTTCTTTTAAATCTTTATGTGACTCTTCTTAATATTTTATAAAGCATCAAGGCCCAAAAATGAATTACTGTCATTTCAAAAAACTCTAATCATTTCACTGCAGATAATCAACAATATCAAATTTAATATAAATTTTCCTGAACTCAGTCCGCCACAAACATCATTTAATTTCATACTTTAGGCTGATAAAAATATCAACTAGTTACAGCTTATGTATATAAATAATAAATATTTGAGTGTTGAGTCTGAAAATTGAAATCTTCTATTGGAAAAAACAATTAGAGTTGGCCCTCCTTACCTGTGTTTCACATGCAAGAATTCAACCAACTGCAGATCAAAAATATTCAAAGACAACAACAAAAAAAGAACATGTCCAGACTTTATTTTTTTACCTTGTCATTATTTCCTAAATACAGTATAACAACTATTAACATAGCATTTATATTGTATAGATATTATACCTAATCTAGAGATGATTTAAACTACATGAGAATATATGCATAAGTTATATGCAAATACGACGCTATTTTATGTCCGGGACTTGAGCATCCCTGGGTTTTGGTATCCTCCATATGTCCTATAACCAATCCCCTATGGATATGACTGTAGTTTTGTTTTGTTTTGTTTTGTTTTCTTGCTGAAAATGGAAACCAAATAAGTGGGTTTTTTTCTTATCTATGGTTTTATATTTTAAACGAGTACTTTATATAAATATGCCTAGATAGATACTTTATAGATACTAGTTTTTTGTCTTTTTATAATACTTTAACCTTTGAGAGCTTGCTGAAAATGGAAACCAAATAAGTGGGGTTTTTTTCTTATCTATGGTTTTATATTTTAAACGAGTACTTTATATAAATATGGCTAGATAGATACTTTATAGATACTAGTTTTTTGTCTTTTTATAATACTTTAACCTTTGAGAGATTCATTTGGGTTTTCTTACAATCTAGATTTAGAATTTTTGTAGAATTATTGTTTAGGAAAGAAAATAATCTCCATAATTTCAAATACACTAGAAATCCAGGTGTGAAAGGTAGAAATAAAAAGCACCATTTTTCTTTGCTCTATTAAAAAAATGCCATGAAGGACAGAGTAATGAACAAGAACTGAGTGCAGACAGCATGGCCACTGGATTCATTTGGGTTTTCTTACAATCTAGATTTAGAATTTTTGTAGAATTATTGTTTAGGAAAGAAAATAATCTCCATAATTTCAAATACACTAGAAATCCAGGTGTGAAAGGTAGAAATAAAAAGCACCATTTTTCTTTGCTCTAGTTTTCAAAATTTCCCGTGTTCTTACCTATTGAATAGTACTGAGCTAAATTCTATGTTGAATTATAAGGATCCAAGAATTCTAGAAAGCTAACTTTAACCATATTTTGTCCACTCTAAAAATTAAGGCATGTGTTTTAATCCACGATTGGTAATAATGAAGAACATTTGAAACCAATGGCTACTGGGAATAAAATGGTAAATATACAACTACTTTCTTGACAGAAATCTTTTAAGCTGCAATTTGGCATCCTTAATAGTTTTATATGTCCAATGATCATATGGAGTTAATTACTCTCACCTACCTTTTAGTAATTATTATTATGTGTATTCATAATACACAAATGTGCAAAAATATAAATAATCCATGTACTCATCTGTGTGATTTAACAAATGTTAAATATTTGTTAAAAAAAAAGAAAGGAAAAACTTACAAATATAGAAATAAAAACTCTCCTGAAATTAATGTGTATCATTTCTATGCATGATTTCTTAAGAAATTACATAAAGACAAATATCCATAAGTATATATTTGTGTAAGTTGTTTCTCTCCCTCACCACCATGTTTAACCTTGTCTCTTTCTCTTTTAAAATTAGGAAATTATTATTTTAATTTATTATTTGTTCCTAATTTTGGCAAGAGTTTACTTCTTACTGAACTGATAAAATTTTTAATTTCTACATACAAATCTGAGTACCCAGCCCTTGATCTGAAATGATTTCCTAGCAGTTCTACAGAGAGATAAGTTGCATCTGACAGTGGCTGTACCTGCCATTTATCTGGTTCACAGTAAAATTCTCAATTGGTGCAGTCACACAGTCATAGCTTCATTTTTGTCAATGTGAGGTTTTCTCTCTCTTTTTTTGATTGTCTCGGTTGTAATTTTATTAAAATTTTCAAAAAAATCATTTGTTTTCACAAATGAAAAAGAAAATATTTAAGGAGGAGCCTTGGCGTGAGGTGGGTTGCTTTAGGGGCTGGCTTTGCCACTGATCATCTGATTGATCTTGGGTGTGTTATCTTCTCCAGTTTTATCATACCCTAAAGTTTTATTATTTATTAAAACATCCTTCTTTATTTATTCAATGCATATGTACTGAGCAAATCATGTTTCAAGCCTGTATCTGGGAGTAGGTATACAATAGCAGACTTAAAACCTTTCATTGGAATAGACATTAAACACATAATTACACAAACGAGGATCTAAAAGAAATTTAAAAAAATGCCATGAAGGACAGAGTAATGAACAAGAACTGAGTGCAGACAGCATGGCCACTGATTTAGTGGGATGGAGGACTGTGAGGAGGATAGAAAATTCTCTCTAGAGGAAGTGACTTTTAGAGTAATATTTGAAGGCTAAGTAGTAAATCAGATAGGAGGAGAGGAAAAGGAAAGAGAGGTTCTTAGTACAGAAAAAGACTTTGGCATAGACAGGAACTTAGTAGTATACATAAAATACTAGAAGAAGACATGGTAGGAAAAGTGGGGTTTCAGATAAGGCTGAAGACAGACAGGGACCACGTGAAGGTTGCCTCTCTCCAGACACTCCAGAAACTGCTTTCTTCATCTTGGAGGGCAGGAGGAGGGGAGCTAGTCATAAAAACATACCTTAAACCACAGAATAAATTACCTTTTCTTGAGGTTCCTCTGGGAAAAGACAAGATAGATCAGGGGAGGGAAGGAAAGCCTTTGTCTACTTCCGTATAATTTCTAATTCCAGCCTAATTGATTGGTGAATATTCTTCCTCTACTCAGATCAAAAAAAAAAAAAAAAATCAGTTGATGAATAGAGAGATAACTTTAGAATCCTGCCAACTATACCCCAAACTCCTCTAAAATTGTTTACCGTTTTTTACTTTCTTGAATCTTTAGCCTATAATTAGGATGTAACTTATAGCAGTGTGTGAAATATCTTCGATCACAGTATCAAGTCAGACTGTCTGGCTTCAGACTGCCATCTCCACCACTTTTTTTAAATTAACTAATTTATTTTTAAATTGAAACATATTTGATTGTATATATTTATATGGTATAGAGTTGACTATCAGTATTTGTGTGCAATATCTGATGATGGAATCAATATTGGCATGCTCCTTATTACAACTCATGATTATTTTTTCTGTAACCTACTCAGTTTCTCCCTAATCCTCCCTCTCCCCCTTTCCCACCTCTAGTAATTTTTTTCTCCTGAAAGTTCAACATATTATTATGGTCCTTTCTTTCTTTCTTCCTTCCTTCTTTCTTTCATAGTTCCCACATATGAGTGAGGACATGTGGTATTTCTCTTTCTGTGCCTGGCTTATTTCACTTAGCATAATTCTCTCTAAGCTCATACACATTGCTGAAAATGGCAAAATTTCTCTTTTTTTATGGCTCAGTAGCATTCTGTTGCTTATATATATCACATTTTCCTTATCCACTCATCAGTCAATGGACATTTAAGTTGATTCCTTTTCTTGGCTATTGTAAATAGAGCTGTGATAAATACGGAAGTACATGTTTCCCCTCGACATGATGATTTCCATTCGTCTGGGTGTTTACTTAGTAGTAGGATTACTAGACCATATGGTAGTTCCATCTGTATTTGTTTAAGAAACCTCCATCCTGTTTTCGAGAATTTTTGTACTAACTTATATTCCCACCAACCCTGTAGAAGGGTTCCCCTTTCTCCACATCCTCACCAGCATTTGTTATTCTCAGCATTTTTGATAATAGCCAGTTTAACTCAGGTGAGATGATATCTCAATGTGGTTATTATTTGCATTTCCCTGATAATTAGTAATATTGTACAGTTTTTCACGTAACTGGTGGCCATTTGTGTGCCTTCCTTTGAAAAATGTCTCTTCAGCTCCTTCGCCAATTTTTTAATTGGGTTATTTGTTTTTTTACTATTAAGTTCTGATTCCTTCATATATTCTGGATATTCATCCCTTGTGGGATGTACAGTTTGCAAATATTTTCTGCCATTCCATAGGTTGCCTTTCATTCTGTTGCTTGTTTCCTTTGCTATGCAGAAGCTTTTTGGTTTGATATAATTCCATTTGTTTATTTTTTCTTTTGTTGCTTATACTTTTGGGATTTTATTCACAAAGTCTTTTCCCAGTCCTATATACTGAAGTGTTTCCCCTATGTTTTCTTCTAGAAATTTTATAGTTTCACGCCTTATATTTAAGTCTTCAATTCCTTTTGCATTGATTTTGGTATATGGTGAGAGGCAAGGGTATAGTTTCACTCTTCTACAATGAATATCCAGTTTGCCCAGCAACATTTACTGAAGAGGCTTGCCTTTCCCCAATATGTGTTCTTGGTGATATTGTCAAAGATCAGTTGGCTGTAAACATCTGGGTTAGTTTCTGGGTTCTCCATTCTGTTGCATTGCTCCATGAATCCATTTTTATTCCAGTACCATACTGTTTTTGTTACCATAGCTTTGTAGTATAGATTGAAGTCAGGTACTATAATATCTCCAATTTTATTTACTTATTTATTTATTTTTCTCAGGATTGATTTGACTGTTTAGAGTTTGTTGTTTTTCCACGTGAATTTTAGGGTTAATTTGTCTCTTTGTGAGAAGAATATCATTGGTATTTTGATCGAGATTGCATTAATCTGTAGGTTGCTTTGGGTAGTATGGACATTTTCACAACCTTAATTCTTCCAATCCATGAACATGGAATGTCTTTCCATTATTTGGTGTCCTCTTTAATTTCTTTCAATAGTATTTTATAGTTCTCATTGTAGAGATCTTTCACCTCTTTGGTTAAATTTATTCCTAGACATTTTATTATTTTGGTAACTATCATAAAGTAAATGGTCTTGCTTTCTTGATTTCTTTTGCTGCTGTTCATTGTTACTGTATAAAAATTCTACTCATTTTTGTGTATTGATTTTCCATCCTGAAACTTTACTGAATTTGTTTTTGAACTCTGGGAGTCTTTTGGTAAAGATTACATGTTTTTCTATATATAAGATCATGTCATCCAAGAACAGTGACAATTTGTCTTTTCCAGTTTAGGTTGCCTTTATCTCTTTCTCTTGCTTGATTGCTCTGGCTAGTACTTCCAATACTATGTTGAATAAGAGTGGTGAGAGTGGGCATCCTTGACTTGTTCCTGTTCTTAAAAAAAACTATTTCAGCTCCTCCTCATTCAGGATGATGTTGGTGATGGGTGTGTCATATAGGGTTTTTACTATGTTGAGATACTTTTTTTCTATACCTAATTTGTTGAGAGCCTTTATCAAGAAGGAATGCTGAATTTTGTCAAATGCTTTTTCTGCATCTATTGAGGTAATCATGTGTTTTTTGTCTTTCAGTTTGTCAGTGTTGTATAGTGCATTCATTGATTTGCATATGTCAAAGCATCCTTGCCTCCTTGGGATGGACCCCACTTGATCATGGTGTATAATTTTTTTGATGTGCTGCTGTATTCTTTTTGCTAATACCTTGTTGAGGATTTTTGTGTCTATGTTCATCAAGGATATTTAGCATCAGGTGATGTTGGCCTCATAGATTGATTTTGTGAGAATGTCCTCTGTTTCAATTTTTTGAAATAGTTTGAAAAGGATTGGTGTTAATTCTTAGTTGAAATTTGGTAGAATGCAGCAGCAAAGCCATCTGGTCCTGAGATTTTCTTTTTGGGACACTGCTGATTACTGCATTAATTTCACAGCTTGTTATTAGTCTCTTCAGGTTTTATTTCTTCTTGGTTTAGTCTTGGTAGTTTATATGTTTCAAGAAATTTATCCATTTCCTCCAGGTTTTCAAGTTTGTTGGCACGTAGTTGTTCATAATAGTTTCTAATGATTCTTTTTATATCTGTGGTATTGGGTTTAATGTCTCCTGTTTTGTTTCTGATTTGTGTTATTTTGGTCTTCTTTCTTTTTTAGTTAGTCTGGTCAATGGCTTGTCTATTTTGTTTCTTCTCTCAAAAAAACTGATTTTTTGTTAATTGATTTTTCTGTGTTGTTATTTTGGTCTCTATTTCATTTAATTCTGCTCTGATCTTAATTATCTCTTTCTGTTTACTAGTTTGGGGATTAGATTGTTCTTGTTTTTCTAGTTTTTTAATATTTAATGTCAGCTTAAATGTTTGAAGTTGTTCTATTCTTCTGATGTAAGCACTTATTGCAATAAACTTCCCTCTTAGTACTGCTTTTGCAGTTTCCCATAAGTTTTGGTAAGCTGTGCCTGCGTTTTTATTTGTTTCAGGGAATTTTTTCATTTCCTGCTTTATTTCTTCTTTGTCCCATTGCTCATTCAGTAGCATGTTATTTAATTTTCATAAATTTGTATAGTTTCCAAAGTTTTGTTTTTTGTTGACTTCTAATTTTATTCCATTGTGGTTTGAAAATATACTTCATCTGATCTCAGTCTTTGTAAATTTGTTGACACTATTTGTAGCCTAATATGTGGCATATCCTGGAGAATGATCTCTGTGTGTGGCATATTTATGCTTTTCTACATATACTATCTGCAAACAGAGACAATTTTACTTCTTCCTTTCCAATTTGGACGTCTTTTTAAAATTTTTCTTTTCTAAGTGCTCTGTTTAGGGCTTCCAGTACTATGTTGAATAGAAGTGACAAGAGTGGTCATATATATTAATATTTTATTTACCTGTTGAATTGAACCTTTCATCATCATACTGACCTTCTTTTTCTCTTGCAGCTATTTTTTGACTTTGTCTGATGTAAGTATAACCAGCCTTGCTCTCTTTTGGTTGCTATTTGAATGGAATACCTTTTTCCACCTCTTCATTTTCAGCCTATGTGTGTCCTTAAAGCTACAGTGAGTATCTTGTAGTCAGCATATAATTGGATCTTATTTTCTATCTATTCAACCACACAATATTTTTGAAGGATGAGCTTAATATATTTATATTTAAAGTAAATATTGATAAGAAGGAAGTCACTATTGCCATTGTGTTGTTTTCTGTCTGTTTTGAAGTTATTTTGGTCCTCTCTCCCTTACCTGTTTTCTTTTGTGATTTGTTGATTTTTGTAGTGATATAGTTTGATTCTTTTCTATTTATTCTTTTTAATAATATAGGGATTCTTTTTCGTGGTTCATGGCATTTGCATGAAACCTCATATTCTAATTTAAGTTGGTAATAACTTTACTTTAATCACATATAATATATAATAACTTTACACTTTTATTTGGCCCTCAAACACTTTATATTTTTGATGTGAATATTTACATCTTCTCATACTGTGTATTGATTTATATACTTTTTAGTTATAGTTTTTTAAAAAATTATTTCATCAGTTAATGTTTATACTAGAATTAAAAGTGATTTACCCACTAAAATGATGTGCTATAGCCTTCTGTATTTATGTATATGTTTCTCTTTACCAGCAAGTGTTATAGTTATACATGTTTTTGTATTGCTGTTTAGCATCCTTTCTTTCAACTCGAAGAACTTCTTTTAAAATTTCTTGTTAACAACAAAAAAAGTCTAATGGTGATGTATTTTCACAGTATCAGCTTTTGTTTGTCTGGAAGTCTTTATATCTCCTTGATTGTTGAAGACACTTTTTTCAGGCATAGTGATCTTGCTTGTCAGGGTTCTTTTTATTTTGTTGTTCAGGACTTTGAATATATTATCCCACTCCCTTGGCATGTAAAATCTGCTGATAAATTCATTTATAGTCTTATTGGGATTTTCTTAAAAGTAACAAATTGCTTTTCTCTTGCTACTTTTAAACTTCTCTTTTTCTTTGATCTCTGATAATTTGATTAAAATATTTCTTGTTGTGAATTTCTTTGGGTTCACCTTATGTAGGACCCAGTTGATCTTCCCTGTCTTGATGTCCTTTCCCTTCTCAGTATTGAGAACTTTCTGGCCATTATTCCTTTGAATTTTTCTATTCCTTTTTCTCTTCTTCACTGAGTGTATTGTTCTACTTGATTGTATATGGTATGTCCCTTAAGCTTTCTTCATTCTTTTTCATTCTTTTAAAAAATTTTTCCTCCTCTCACCAGGTAATTCACAATGATCTGTGCTCAAATCCACTGATTCTCCTTCTGCTTGATTTAATCTACTGTGAACCCCTCTAGTGATTACTTTAGCTCATTTATTATACTCTCTAGATCTAAAATTTGTTTTCTACTTTTTAATCTTTTCTATCTCTCTATTGAAGTTTTCACATTGTTCTTAATCTACTGTGAACCCCTCTAGTGATTACTTTAGCTCATTTATTATACTCTCTAGCTCTAAAATTTGTTTTCTACTTTTTAATCTTTTCTATCTCTCTATTGAAGTTTTCACATTGT
>NW_007727508.1:301529-306159 GCF_000696425.1 Galeopterus variegatus
AGTGGGAAGTCCTTTTATAATAATTGAAAGGTGGAGCCTTGAAGAGGTGATTAGATTATAGGAGCATGCCATAGTGAGTGGATTAAAAATGGTGGTAAGGGGAATGGTTTGTAGGGCTTTAAAATGAGAGTGAATGAGGAAGTTGGTCTCTTTCTGCTCCACCATTTTTCACAATGTGATACTCTGCTATCACCAACACCACCACCAAGGCTCTCACCAGATCTGTTCCCTGGACTCTGGACTTCCCAGTTTCAGAATCTGTAAGCAATAAATTTTGATTTCTTAAAATTTACCAAGTTCCAGGTATTTTGTTATAAGCAGCAGAAATGGACTAATACAGATGTGTAGTCCAACTCTTTCCCTTCCCAGTGTGAAGCTGGGAGGTAAGGGTTTTCTCTCAGTTGCATGGCATTGTGTCAGGGGTAGGGATTACGGCGAGTGTTTTGAATTTTTATACCAGCCTTGATGTGGCTAGTTTCATGCTCACCCTGGGTGCAGTAGCCTCCTGCTAGTTTCTCTATTTTTCACAAAGGGTTTTTGTTCCTTTATTTATTTATTTTTTTTTAATTGATGTATCCATGGAAGGAAGGAGCATCCAGGACTTCATGTTCTGCCCTCCTGATATCATTCCTCCAAAACTACAACTTTTGAGCATATATGCAAACATGATTAAAAGTCCTAATATCTTGTGCATATTTGAGGGCAGTTCTTAAATGTATGTAATCTCCCATGAATAAGACTTTAACAGCATTGAAATCACATTACTATCTCTTTCCTTACAAATAAACAGGGGAAGATGTTAATGGAAGAGTATATAGGAATAGAGTATTACTTGCAGGTTTGGGAGAATAAAAAGTACACATTTTAGGCTGATTGATTTTGGAAGTTAAGAGATTTATGTTTTCTCCAGAGTGTCATTAGAATTTAAAAAATAAATAGAATAATCTGAATGATGAACATTAATGTGTAATGATTATTAATAAGTATATTATTAGTAAAATGAGAAGAAAAAAAGAAAAAAGTATTAAAGTACTTTATATGCTTTTTCCAGTTAGAAGTTCTAGATTGTAAGCTCAATGTAGACGTGATTTCTTTCTATATGCATTCTTCTCATACCTGCGACTACCCTTGCACCTGGAGGGTGCTTGATAGTTGTTTCAATAAATATATGAATGAGCACAATTGCATATAAAGTCAATTGTCAATGTCCTTTCTATGCCTATAAGTAACCAAGAGATAGCTATGATGACATTTCAGCCATTACATATAAGTTCCCCTTAAACTTTCAATTTTAACAACATATTTATTAGCTTCAGAACATATTTTTCAATAATAATAGCTTGAATAAAACATAGCATTAGATAGTCAAGTAATATTTGAAGCCATGGTTTTAAGGATGTAGTCTGAATTCTTCTGAATAAAAATTTAAAAATAAATCAAACATGCTGAATAATAAAATAAAATAATTTCACCATTTGTAATGAAAACAGATTCTGCATTAATCCTATTCCAGAAAACTAAGATAGATTTGAAAAGAAGTTAAATTGGGAAAGCAGTTTCTCATTAAATTAAACTTAAATCGAACATTATAATAACCTAACACTTTGCAGTGTGGGTGCAGAGATTTCTGTAATGAAATCCTGTTATGCACATAATGCTGAAGAATGCAGTACAGAAAACTCTAGCCTGTTAAACAGCAGCATGTAGAATCACATTCAATAAATATACCTATCAGTATTCTTTACAGAAGCAATCCATATTGTTTGAAGGAAGAATGTAAATTATTATCTGTTGTACCATTTTTTCTTGCCATAGAAGGAGAGAAAGATGACAAAAGAACTCCATTGCTATACAAAACTCTCTTGACATATTTTCATTTCTTTAAAAAATTAATAACTTTCAAACATTTCTAAACTTTCAATATGATACAATAGAGCAGAATTTAGCTTTTAGTCAATTAATGGGCTTTACTGTACTCATTTTTTGATATTATAGTATATTTTGTACTGAAAAGAAAATACATGGGCACAAATATGTTTTAAAATGAGTGGGAATACATAACATCCATTAAGATTGGAACTAGGTTTTNAACATAGCATTAGATAGTCAAGTAATATTTGAAGCCATGGTTTTAAGGATGTAGTCTGAATTCTTCTGAATAAAAATTTAAAAATAAATCAAACATGCTGAATAATAAAATAAAATAATTTCACCATTTGTAATGAAAACAGATTCTGCATTAATCCTATTCCAGAAAACTAAGATAGATTTGAAAAGAAGTTAAATTGGGAAAGCAGTTTCTCATTAAATTAAACTTAAATCGAACATTATAATAACCTAACACTTTGCAGTGTGGGTGCAGAGATTTCTGTAATGAAATCCTGTTATGCACATAATGCTGAAGAATGCAGTACAGAAAACTCTAGCCTGTTAAACAGCAGCATGTAGAATCACATTCAATAAATATACCTATCAGTATTCTTTACAGAAGCAATCCATATTGTTTGAAGGAAGAATGTAAATTATTATCTGTTGTACCATTTTTTCTTGCCATAGAAGGAGAGAAAGATGACAAAAGAACTCCATTGCTATACAAAACTCTCTTGACATATTTTCATTTCTTTAAAAAATTAATAACTTTCAAACATTTCTAAACTTTCAATATGATACAATAGAGCAGAATTTAGCTTTTAGTCAATTAATAGGCTTTACTGTACTCATTTTTTGATATTATAGTATATTTTGTACTGAAAAGAAAATACATGGGCACAAATATGTTTTAAAATGAGTGGGAATACATAACATCCATTAAGATTGGAACTAGGTTTTATTGCATATTTTGATTATGTGAAAGTGACAAGCCAGCTCTTGGAAAAATGAGCTGACGATAGATAAACAAACCGTATAACTACTCTTAAACATTCAAATGTGGTGTAGCCAAATTCCCCAGAGCACTACCTTTAATATAAGCACTATTTACCCAAATCATTTAATTAGATATGAGAATAAATGATTACTTAATATGTTTCTAATTAAAAGTACAATTTCCTTATGAAAACTTTGAGAAAGTATAAGTAAATAATACACATAAAACCACAATGTAATATTTTAGGATATCAGCTTTGGCTTTGATAGAATAGCGTGCCCCAGACCAGTGCTCTTACTGAGAACAGCTAGAAAAACTGAATGAAATATCAAAATATCTAATGCAAAGCACAAAAGATCTTCTGACTTAGGCAGGACTTCAAGGGTAGAGATCTTGAAGAGAATCAAACTTCTGCTAGGTAAACTGATATTCTGAGCTGTTACTTTTCTCCTTTGTGGTATTAAATGGGACAACAGTCTGCTGATTCTAGTAGCCAGTCAAGAAGACTACTGCTAAGGAAAGAGAAGCATTAGAGCTTTTAACACTCTCATGAGGTTAGGGAGTTGGGAAGATGAATATTGGAGTTTGTGGCTGACAGTGCTGCCAGCACTTAAGGGTCAGTGATTCCAAAAAGATGAAAGTACTGAGAAATAAACATAAAACTCAGTATTTCCTTAAAGCATTTCCTGAATTCATAAAACACATAAGATACGAGTGTAAGAAGTCAAGCAAAAATGACACTGAAAAGTAGAATTTCTGCTCTATTATGTTACTATGGAGACAAAAATTTGAGTTTAGGAATCCAGAAAGCTGAAGCAGACCTATGATACAGTCCAGGCTCCAGGTTTGTTCCTCTGGAAAAGTTAGAGCAAACCAAAGGCATTCGGAGAGTTACAAAGATTAAGGACATCATCAGGCAGCTCATTACTAATTAGATTATGGTGGTCTGCTCCCACTTTTATAGCCTACCAGAGGATTGTTACTCTGGAAAAAAGTAAAGTCGTCCATAAGTTTTACCATTTCTTATAAACAGTTTGAAATATACAATTTAAAATCTACAGTAATACTGGGTTACAAACCACCCCATACCCAGTAGCATACCACGATAATAATTTTCTTTGTGTTCATTTATTTGCACCTCAGCTGGGGAAAAGTCAATTCAGTCTGAGGACTGGATAGGACAACTCTATATATGTTTTGATTCTAGAGCTCAGGACTTAAAAACAAAAAACAAAAGCAAACAAACTAAACCGAACATTATCTACCCAGAAGAAGTTTTTCTCTTGGTAGAGGAAAAAATTACCAGAGGATCAGGCAGAGACCCAAGATGCCTATTAATGCCTAGGCTCAAATACTACAATCTGCCACTTCCACCAAGATTATGTTGGCTTAAAAAATTCACATAGCAAGCCTGATATCAATGAGTGTAGAAGTATACTCCATTTCTACTCTATGTGATGTACTGTGAAGTCAAGTGGCCATCAACATGGATTCAGGGAAGACAAAGAATTGTGAAAGAAATGCCACCTACCACAGTCCACAGTCTTGGTTATACCCACTACCGTTACCTACTGATGGAGTTTGGATGTGTTGTCTCTTCCAAAACTCATGTGGAAATTTTATCTTCAATGTGGCAGTGTTGTAAACTGATTGAGTCATGGGGGTGAATTCCTCACGAATGCATTGATGCTCTCCCTGGGGGAGGGGGTAAATGAGTGAGTTCTCGCTCTATTAGTTCCTGTGAAAGCTCATTGCTTAAAAAGA
>NW_007727508.1:306947-310671 GCF_000696425.1 Galeopterus variegatus
GTCCACAGTCTTGGTTATACCCACTACCGTTACCTACTGATGGAGTTTGGATGTGTTGTCTCTTCCAAAACTCATGTGGAAATTTTATCTTCAATGTGGCAGTGTTGTAAACTGATTGAGTCATGGGGGTAAATTTCTCACGAATGCATTGATGCTCTCCCTGGGGGAGGGGGGTAAATGAGTGAGTTCTCGCTCTATTAGTTCCTGTGAAAGCTCATTGCTTAAAAAGACCCTGGCACCTTCTCTCTTCTCTCTCTCTTGCTTCCTCTCGCCATGTGATCTGCTTGTACCTGCTGGCTGCCTGCCACTTTCTGCCATGAGTAGAAGCAGCCTGAAGCCAGTGCCAGATGCAACTGTCCCACAATCATAAGCCAAATAAACCTCTGTTCTTTGTAAATTATCCAGTCTCAGGTAATTCTGTTATAGCAACACAAAACAGACTGAAACACCTACCACAATCAAAATACACTCAAACCCATCCCTAAACCTCCAGAAGTCTCATGATACCAATGTAAAGTTCTTTAAGTCAAGAATATTGTGACCTATAGCAAGTGTTGATGAGCTTTCTTAATATGGAGATTTAGGTATGATAAAGACAAGTTTTCTGTCATATACATACCCAAAAGACAATTCTGTAGCAGGGCTAGGATAACTGTAATAAACACTCTAATTAAAAAAAAAGAAAGAAAGAGAACCATGTAGTAGTCATTGTCAGCAGTAATTCTTAAATTACTCCTAAACTGGATACAGCAATAGACCTGTTTTATCTCCATGCGAGTAGCTCCCCAGTTCATTTTTACCATAGATCTTATATTCATCAAGTTTTCCTTTTCCACCATCCTTGGCTTATAGGAGAAGACTTTTTTGGACAGCTGAGAAAATTTGTGTCTGCATGTTGCCTTCCTGTAAAAAGTGTAGGGCCCCAGAGCTCTCTTTACATCTCAAACAATGATAATCTTTTTTTCTTTTTTCCCATTCAAGTAGTACCAATGTAAAAAGTTTCATTTATTATTAATATTTTTTAATGTCTGAGATCTAGTTAACTCCATGTGTTAAAGCCATATGCACAATTCTTATCTAGGTGTCTTTCTCTATATATTTATTTGTGGATATTTTGGACAAATAATGATTTTTGTAAACATTTCTTTATTTTTCTAGAAAGTATTTAGCCAAATGTTCTTCTAGACATTTTCTCAGAGGAATTAACAAAGAGGTTTATAGCCAACACTTAATTTAGTCTTTACCCATTTATACTGAGAACATCTCTTAATGATAGAGCCCTAGAGCACCCCTTCCCTCGTCCTGAAGACCATCAGAGTATTGATCTGGTGAGAAACAGATTAATTTTCCATTGCAGTTTCTAGGTACTCTTTTTTTTTAATTTAATTTTATTTTGTCAATATACAATATGGTTGATTATTGTGGCCCATTACCAAAACCTCCCTCCCTACTCCTTTTCCCCCCTCCCTCCCAACAACCTCATATCTATTTGCTTGTTGCATCAACTTCAAGGAATTGTAATTCTTGTGTCTTCTTCCCTCCCCCACACCGAGTTATTTGTGTATTTAGTGATTTATTTTTAGCTCCCACAAATAAGTGAGAAAATATGACATTTCTCTTTCTGTACCTGATCGTTTCACTTAATATACTTCTCTCTAGGTCCATCCATGTTGTTGAAAATGGTACAATTTCATTCTTTTCTATAGCAGGGTAGTATTCCATTGTGTACATATACCACATTTTTCATATCCACTCATCTGATGATGGACATTTGGGCTGGTTCCAACTCTTAGCTATTGTAAAGAGTGCTGCAATGAACATTGGAGAACAGGTATACCTTCAACTTGATGAATTCCGTTCGTCTGGGTATATTCCCAGAAGTGGGATAGCTGGGTCATATGGTAGATCTATCTGCAATTGTTTGAGGAACCTCCATACCATTTTCCATAGAGGCTGCACCATTTTACAGTCCCACCAACAATGCATGAGAGATCATTTTTCTCTGCAACCTCACCAGCATTTATTCATAGTCATTTGGATATTAACCATCCTAACTGGGGTGAGATGGTTTCTCAGTGTAGTTTTGATTTGCATATCCTCAATGCTGATGGAAAGAAATCATTAAGATCAGAGCAGAAGTTAATGAAATTGAAACCAAAAAAAAAAAAATACAAAATATCAATGAATCAAAAAGTTGGTTTTTTGAAAAGATAAATAAAATTTACAAACCATTAGAATGGCTAACTAAAAAAAAGAAGAGAGAAGATCCAAATAACAAAAATTAGAAATGAAAAAGGTGATATTATCACTGATACATCTGAAATATCAGGAATCGTTTGAGACTACTATAAACAACTATATGCCAATAAATTTGAAAATCTGGAGGAAATGGATAAATTTCTGGAAACACACAAGCTACCAAACGAGCCAAGAAGATGTAGAAAATCTGAACAGACCAATAACAATAAAAGAGATTGAAGCTGTTATCAGAAGGCTCCCAACAAAGAAAAGCCCAGGACCAGATGGATTCACAGCAAAATTCTAGCAATGATTCAAAGGGGAATTGACAACAATTCTCTACAACCTATTCCAAAGGATTGAAACAGACACAATTCTCCTAAACCCATTCTCCGAAGCAAACATCACCCTGATACCAAAACCAGGTAAAGAGACAACTAAAAAAGAAAACTACTGACCAATATTTTTGATGAATATAGATGCAAAAATCCTCAGTAAAATACTAGGTAGCAGAATACAGCAACACATACGCAAAATTTTACACCATGATCAAGTGGGATTCATCCAGGGATGCAAGGTTAGTTAAACATATGCAAATCAATAAATATGATGCACCATATCAATAATATCAAACACAAGGACCATGTGATCATCTCTATGTATGCTGGAAAAGCATTCGATAAAATTCAACACTCATTCATGACAAAGACTCTCTATAAGTTAGGTATAGATGGGAAGTATCTCAACATAATTAAAGCCATATATAATAAAGCTACTGCCAATATCATCCTGAACGGGGAAAAGCTGAAAGCTTTTCCTTTAAGAGCAGGAACTAGACAAGGATGCCCATTCTCACCACTCCTATTCAACATAGTGATGGAAGTACTAGCCAGAGCAATCAGAGAAGAGAAGGAAATAAAAGGGCATTCAGATTGGAAATGATGATGTCTAACTGTCCCTGTTTGCAGATGCCATGATCCTATATATTAAACAGCCTAAAGCCTCTACCAAAAAACTCTTGTTGATGATAAATGATTTCAGCAAAGTAGCAGGATAAAAAAATCAACACACAATTTTCAGTAGCATTTATATTCTCCAATAGTGAATTTGCAAAAAAAGAAATCAAGAAAGCTTACCCATTTCCAATAGTCACAAAAAAATAAAATATTTAGGAACTGAGTTAACCAAGGATGTGAAAATCTCTATAATGACAATAGAACCAATAATGAGGTATGAACCACTGCTGAGAGAAATTAAAGAGGACACAAGAAGATGGAAAGATATCCCAGCCTCTTGGATTGGAAGACCCAGCATTGTGAAAATGTCCATACTACCCAAAGTGATAAACAAATTAAATGCAATCCCCATCAAAATTCCAATGACATTTCTCTCAGAAATGAAAATATTTTCCATACATTTATATGGAATAACAAAAGACCATGCATAGCCAAAGCATTTCTGAGCAATAAATAAATAAATAAATAAA
>NW_007727508.1:311452-326312 GCF_000696425.1 Galeopterus variegatus
AGAATTAAATATACACCCTGAAACAATAAAACTTTTTAAAGAAAACATAGGAGAAACACTTAAGGAATTAGGACTAGACACAGACTTCATGAATATGACCCCAAAAGCATGGGCAACCAAAGGCAAAATAAATAAATGGGATTATATCAAACTAAAAATCTTCACAGGAAAAGATATAATTAACAGGGTTAAAAGGCAACTAGCCGAATGGGAGAGAATATTTTCAAAATATACTTCTGACAAAGGATTAATATCCAGAATACACAAGGAATTGAAACAACTTTACAACAGAAAAACAAGTAACCCAATTAAAAAATGGGCAAAAGAGCTAAATAGGCATTTCTCAAAGGAAGATGTATGAATGGCTTACAGACATATGAAAAAATGCTCAACATCACTCAGCATTTGGGAAATGCAAATCAAAACGACACTGAGAAACCATCTCACCCAAGTTAGGATGGCTAATATCCAAATGACTGTGAATGATAAATGCTGGCAAGGTCGCAGAGAAAAAGGAACTCTCATGCATTGTTGGTGGGACTGAAAAATGGTGCAGCCTCTATGGAAAATGGTATGGAGGTTCCTCAAATAATTGCAGATAGATCTACCATATGACCCAGCTATCCCACTTCTGGGAATATACCCAGAAGAATGGATATCATCAAGTTGAGGGTATACCCGTTCTCCAATGTTCATAGCAGCACACTTTGCAATAGCTATGAGTTGGAACCAGCTCAAATGTCCATCATCAGATGAGTGGATATGGAAAATGTGGTATATCTACACAATGGAATACTATTCTCCTTTAAGAAAGAATGAAATACTGCCATTTGCAATGACATGGATGGACCAAAAGAGAATTAGGTTAAGTTAAACAAGTCGGGCACAGAAAGAGAAATATCACATGTTCTCACTTATTTGTGGGAGACAAAAATAAATAAATAAATACACAAACAACTCAGAGGTGGGGAGGGAAAAAGACACAACAATTACAATTTCTTGAAGTTGATAGAACAAGCAAACAGAAAGGACATTGTTGGGAGGGAGAGGGGAAAAGGGTGAGGGAGGGAAGTTTCAGTAATTCGCCACAATAATCAACCACATTGTATATTGACAGAATAAAATAAAATTAAAAAATAATAAACAACTTTTTGATTCATTGATATTTTGTATCTTTTTGGGGGTTTCAATTTCATTAAGTTCTGCTCTGATCTTAATGATTTATTTCCATCCGATAACTCTGGGTTTGGATTGTTCTTGTTTTTCTAGTTCTTTAAGGTGAAGTATTAGGTTGTTCACTTGCCATCTTTCCATTCTTCTGAAGTAAGCATTAAATGTGATAAATTTCCCTCTTACTATTGCTTTTGCTGTATCCCACTGGTTTTTGTATGATGTATTATTGTTTTTATGAGTTTCAATAAATTTTTTTATTTCCTTTTTCATTTCTTCTTGGACCCATATGTCATTAAGTAGACTGCTGTTTAATTTCCATGTGTTTCTATAGCTTCCAGAATTTCATTTGTTATTGATTTCTAATTTTAATCCATTGTGGTATGAGAAAATACATGGGATAATACCAATTTTTTTGAATTTGTTGAGACTTGATTTGTTACCTAGCATGTGATCTATCATGGAGAATGATCCATGTGCTGATGAGAAGAATGAATATGCTGAGGTTGTAGGATGGAATGTTCTGTAGATATCTGCCAATTCCAATTGGTCTAGAATGTTGTTTAGATCTTGTTTTTCTCTGCTGATTCTTTGCCTAGATGATCTCTCCAGTATTGATAGTGGGGTGTTCTGGTCCCCTGCTATTATCGTATTAGTGTCTATTTCTTTCTTTAAGTCTAATAGAGTTTGCTTTATAAATCTGGCTGGTCTGACATTCGGTGTATATATATTTATTATTGTTATGTCTTCTTGATGGATCAATCCTTTGATCATTATGTAGTGGCCCTCATTATCTTTTTTTATGGTTTTCCTTTAAGTCTATTTTATCAGATATAAGAATAGCTTTTCCAGCTTGTTTTTCATTTCTGTTTGCATGGTGAATCTTTTTCCACTCTTTCACTCTTAGTCTATGTGAGTCTTTATAGGTGAGGTGGGTCTCTTGAAGGCAGCATATAGTTGGTTCCTCTTTTTAATCCAGTCAGGCAGTCTGTGTCTTTTTACTGGGTAATTTAATCCTTTTACATTAAGAGTTCCTATTGATAGGTTTCATGTACTCCTAGCATTTTATTGATTTTTGTTTGGATGTCTTAAGTGTCTTTTGTTCCTTTCTTTCTGATTTACTGTTTATTTTTTGTATTTGTTGGTTCCTTGGGTTACAGATAAACTTTTTGTTTTCTCTTCATTGCTGCCATTTTAATTTTACTAGTGGGTTTTGATTTTTCTTAGTTTATATGGCAGTATTAGTTATTTTTCAAATACCAAACCCAGTACTCCCTTAGAATTTCTTGTAAGGGTGGTCGTGTGGTAGTAAACTCCTGCAATTTTTGTTTGTCTGAGAAATATACTATTTTCCCTTCATTTTGGAAGGATAGCATTGTGGGGTAGATTATTCTTGGTTGGCAATCTCTGTCTTTTAGTATTTTGTATATATCATCCCATTCCTTTATGGCTTTTAGGGTTTCTGATAAAAAGTCTAATGTTAGTCTGATTGGGGCTCCCTTATAGGTGATTTGAAGCTTCTGTCTTGCAGTTTTTAAGATTCTCTCTTTGCATCTGAGTTTTGCCAATTTGACTATAACATGTCTTGTAGAAGACCTTTTTGGGTTGAATACAGTTGGGGATCTTTGAGCTTCCTGAATCTGAATATATTTGTCTTTTCCTATACCTGGGAAGTTTTCTGCCACTATTTTGTTGAATATGTTTTCAATGCAATCTCCTTTTTCCTCCCCTTCTGGAATACCCATGACTCGGATATTTGAGCGCTTAAGGTTTTCTGATATCTCTCTTAGATTTTCTTCAATGTTTTTAATTTTTTTTGTCTGTCTGTGTTATTTCAAATAGCCCATCTACAAGGTCAGAAGTTCACTCTTCTGCTTCTGCAAGCCTGTTTGTTAAACTCTGTTGTGTTTTTATTTCATTGAATGAATTCTTCAGCTCAGCAAGCTCTGCCACATTCTTTTTCAGGGCATTGATTTCCTTGTACACTTCTTCTTTCAGGTCCTGTATACTTTTCCTTCTTTCATTTTGTTGTCTAGCTGAGTTTTCTTGTATCCCATTTAGTTTCCTTAGAATTATCACTCAAAATTCCTTGTCAGACATTTCAAGGGCTTCTTGTTCTATAGGATCTAGAGCTTGAGATTTATAACCCTTTGGTGGTCTACTCTCTTGATTTTTCATATTTCTGGTGTCTTTCCTTTGATGTTTAATCATTGTGGCAAGGGATTTCATGGTCCACTGGTCTGACACTATTGTCTGTCTAGGATGCTGCTGGGGTTGTCAATTGGCACTGCTGCCTCAGTGTCTGCTCAGTCGCCCACTAGCACCTTAGGTCTTGGGCCTCTCCAGGGAGATGCCTCTCTGAATGGCACACACTCGGCTAGGCTGGGGATGGAGTCCAGCAGTGGCAAGGCCTACCTCCTCGGTCATGCACTGGCACTGTGGGGCATGTGGTCTCTGCAGATGTTGGGCCTCTCCAGCCAGGCACCTCTCTGGTCAGCATGCATTCAGCCAGGCTGGGGATGGAGTCCGGCAGTGGTGAGGCCTACCTGCTCAGTCACGCTCTAGGTACTCTTTATTCCTTCTAAATTTTATTTGCAAACTGGCTAATTTTTGTTCTTTATCTCATCTATTTCTTGTAGTTCCTTGTCAAGTGCTACTAGCAACAGTCAAATTATATGAATTATATGTTTAACAATCTGCCTGAAAATCTCTTCACCCCTCTTGACAAGTTAATTAGCTGTATTTTCTGCTTTCCAAGTTATCACAGGTGATAGTTTTGCCAAATATTTGATACTACATAATAGAGATCATCATGTATTCTAGCCACCCATAATAATTTCCATATAACATGTACTTTTCCAAATTCTTAGACTAGTTAATTACTGTTGCCTCCTGGTCCTAAAGTAACTGCTACAAATTTAATTTTTTTATATTATAATTCTTCCTGGATTACCTCACTTCTAGGTATTATTTTTTTGTCTCAACTATTGCTACAGTAGTACTGCTTAACTAACAACCTCAAAATTTCCATAAATTAAGACAAAGTTATTTATTTCCTTTATTCATCTTTTCTTCAACTTTGGTTCAGATGATCTTGACTAGATTGAGCTCTTCTCAGTTTTAAGCTGGGAATTGGGTTTATTTCAGCCTCATATGTCCTCATTTCCTTAGAATGAGGACAAGTTCTTCTCATGACTGAGTTCAGAAGGTCCTAGAGAGACAACTGGATATGTGTGAGGTCTCAAGGCCTATGCTCAGAATCCACACAGTAACTGCTGTTGATATTCTATTGGCCAAAGTAAAGTACATACCCAAGCCTTAAAATAAATGGAATGAGGAAATATATTTAGCTTCTAGTAGAAGTAACTTCAAGGTTATGTAGAAAGGGGCCTGACACTGACAGAGGAAAAGAGTTTGAAACAATAATGCAATATACTAAACCAAAAAATAAGTAAATAAAGTTTAGGAATAAGTGGAAAAAACATTAACTTGAAACAGACCAATTGAACCTGGCAAATATCTACAGAACACTTCATCCACCAACTAAAGAATATACATTCTTCTCAACAGCAAATGGAACATTCTTCAGAATAACATGTTAGGACAACAAGTCTCCACAGATTAAAAAAAAAAAAAATCGAACTCATTTCAACTATCTTTTCATACCATAATGGTCTAAAACTAGAAATTAATAACAAGTGAATCTCAGGACTCTATACAATTACATGGAAATTAAACAACAGGCTCCTGAATGATCTACAGGTCCAAGAAGAAATTAAACAGGAAATCAAAAAAATGAAAATAAAGACACATCATATTAAAACCTGCAGGATATTGCAGAAGCAGTACTAAGAAGGAATTTTATTACAATAAATGGTTACATCAAAAAAATTGAAATATTACAAGAAAACAACCTAACTCCACAGGTAAAAGAGGTAGAAAAACAATAATGATCCAATCCCGAAGTTAGTAGATGGAAATAAATAGTTAAGATTAGAGAGAACTAAATTATATACTGACACAAAAAACAATACAAAAGATCAATGAAACAAAAAGTTGTTTAGGTTTTTTGAAGAAGATAAACAAAATTGACAAACCATTAGCTAGAGTAACAAAAAGAAAGAGAGAAGACCCAAATAAAAAAAAATCATAAATGAAAAAGAAAACATTATAACTGATTCCACAAAAATGTGAAAACCATTAGAGACTATTATAAACAACTATATGCCAACAAATTGAAAACCTGGAGGAAATGAATAAATTTCTGGACACATACAAACTACCAAGACAGAACATTGAAGAAATAGAAAACCTGAATAGAACGATAACAAGCAATGGGATTGAAACAGAAATCAGCAACCTATCAACAAAGAAAAGCCCAGAACAAGATGGGTTTACTGCTGAATTCTACCAAATCTTTAAAGACACAGTAATCAGCTGTCTCCCAAAAAAGAAAACGCAGGACAAGATGACTTCACTGCTTAATTCTACCAAACATTTAAAGAAAAATTAATAATCATTTTCAAACTATTCCAAAATATTGAAACAGAGGCCATTCTCTGAAACTCATTCTATGAGTCTAGCATAACACTGATACCAAAATCAGACAAAGTTACAGCAAAAAAGAAAACTACATGCCGATATCCTTGATGAACATAGGTGCAAAATCCTCAACAGACAGTAGCAAAAAGAATAAAACAGCACATCAAAAAGATTATACAGCCTGATCAAGTGGGATTCTCCCTAGGGATGCAAGGACACTTCATCATACATAAATTAATAAATGTGATACACCGCATCAACACAAGCAAGGAAAAAAACATATTATTATTGCAATAGACATACAAAAAGCATTGGACAAAATTCAGCATCCCTTCATAATTAAGACCCTCAACAAATTAGTTATAGAAGAAAAGTATCTCAGCACAATAAAAATGCTATATGACAGACACTACACCAACATCATCCTGAATGCGGAAAAGATGAAAACTTTTCCTTTAAGAAAAAAAACAGGTCAAGGATGCCCATTCTCACCACTCCTATTCAACATAGTATTGGAAGTATTAACCAGAGCAATCAGGCAAGAGAAAGAAATAAGGAGAATCTAAACTGGAAAAGACAAAGTCAAATTGTCACTGTTCACAAGTGACATGATCCTATGTATAGAAAAACACATAACTTCTATCAAAAAACTCCTAAAGCTTATAAACAAATTCATTAAATTTGCAAGATACAAAATTAATACTCAAAAATCAGTAGTGTTCTTATGCACCAACAATGAACAAGAAGAAAAAGAAATCAAGAAAGCAAGCCAATTTACAATAGCTACCAAGAGAATAAAATGCCTAGGAATCAATTTGACCAAAGAGGTGAATGATTTCTACAATGCGAACTACAAAACACTGTTGAAAGAATTTAAAGAGGACACCAAATGATGGAAAGACATTCCATGTTCACGGACTGGAAGGATTAAATTTGTGCAAATATCCATACAACCCAAAGCAACCTACAGATCAATGCAATCCCCATCAAAATACCAATGACATTCTTCTCTAAAATAGACAAAAGAATCCTAAAATTCTCATGGAAAAACAATAGTCCATGATTAGCCAAAGTAATCCTGACCAAAATAAATAAACAAATAAACAAACAAACTGGAGGTATTATACTACCTGACTATACCACAAGGCCGTAGTAACCCAAACAAAATGGTACTGGTTTATAAAAACAGATACATTGACTGTTGGAACAGAATAGAGAATACAGAAATCATTCCTGGTATTTAACAGCAAGCTGATCTTCAACAAAGTCACCAAGAACACATATTGAGGAATGGGCAGCTTCTTTAGTAAATGGTGCTGGGCAAACTGGATATCCATGTGTAGAAGAATAAAACTTGACCCATATCACTTTCCATATATTAAAATCAACTCAAAATGAATTAAAGACTTAAATATAAGACCTAAAACTATAAAACTTCTAGAAGAAAACATAGGGGAAACACTTCACGGCATAGGACCAGGAGAAGACTTTATGAACAGAACCCCAAAAGCACAAGCAATAATGACTACAAAATAAACAAATGGAATTATATCAAACTAAAAAGCTTCTGCACAGCAAAGGAAACAATCAACAGAGTGAAAAGACAACCCACAGGATGGGATAAAATATTTTCAAATTATATATCCAATAAGGGATTAATATCCAGAATATACAAGAATCTCAAACAACTTCACAGTAAATAATAATAATAATAATAATAATAATAATAATAATAATAATAATAATACAATTAAAAATGGGCAAAGGAGCTGAATAGACATTTTTCAAATGAAAACATGCAAATGGCCAACAGGTGTATGAAAATGCTCAACAACACTAATCATCAGGGAAATTTAAATGCAAATCTAAACCACATTGAAATATCATCTCACTCCAGCTAGCCTGGCTGTTATCAAAAAGACTGAGAATAACAAATGCTGGTGAGGATGTGGAGAAAAGGGAACTCCTCTATACTGTTGATGGACATGTAAATTAGTACAGTCATTATGGAAAACAATATGGGGTTTCTCAAACAACTACAGATAGAATAGAACTACCATATGATTTAGAAATCCCACTTCTGGGTATATGGCCAGAGGAATGGAAATCATCATGTTGAAGGGATACCCATAATCTTATGTGCATTGCAGCTTCATTTACAGCAGTCAAGATATGGAACCAACATAAATGTCCATAAACAGATGGCTGGATAAGGAAAATGTAGTATATATGCACAATGGAATATTACTCTGCCATAAAAAAGAATGAAATTCTGCCATTCACAACAACAGGGATGAGTTTGGAGAAAACATGTTAAGTGAAATAATCCAGGCACAGAAGGAGAAATACTGCATGTCCTCACTTATAAGTGGGTGCTAAGAAAGAAAGAAAGAATGAATGAATGAAAGAAGAAAGACAGGAAGAAAGAAGGAAGGAAGGAGGGAAGGAAAGAAAGAAAAAAAAGACAGAAGAAAAGACCACAATAATACATTGAACTTTCACAAGGAGAGAACTGATCTATAGTTACTAGACATGGAAAAGGGAGACAGGGAGGAGGGTTAGGGAGAAATTGGGTAAGGGACACAAAGAATAATTTCAGTTTGTGATGATGAACATGCTAAAAATATTGATTTGATCATCACGTACCAAACATAAATACTAATAGTCATCTCTGTATCCCATAAATATGCATAATCAAGTATGTTTCAATTCAACAACTACATTTTCAGAAAATGTCCAGAAGTTAAAAAAAAAAAAAAATTCTTCCAAAAGAGAAACAACTACGCCCAGATGGGTTTACTAGTTAATTCTCTGAAACATTTAGTGAAGAAATTACACCAAATTTCTACAATATCTTTTAGAAGATGCACACAGAGGAATTACTTTCAGATTCATTTTATGAGGTTAGCCTTATGTTAATACCACAACAAAACGAAGATAAAACAAGAAAAGTGAACTTCAGACCTATATATTTCATGAACAAAGATGCAAAATTCTTCAGCAAGCTATTACCAAATCAAATATAACATTGTATACAAGGAGAAAGAATTATATGCTACAGTCAAGTGGGCTTTATCTCATCTGCAAGGCTGGTTTGAAAGAAGTGGAAATCATCATGCCAAAGGGATACCTGCACTTCTATGTTTATTGCAGCTCTGCTTATAGTAACCAAGAGTAGAAATCAACCTAAATGTCCATCAACAGGTGACTGCATAAGGAAAATGCACTGTATTTACACACTGGAATACTACTCTGCCTTACAAAAAGAATGAAATCCTGCAACATGGATGAACTTAGAGAAAATTATGTTAAGTGAGATAAGCCAGGCACGGAAAGAGAAATACCACATTCCTCACTCATAAGTGGGAGCTAAAAAAATAAACAAATAAATTTTTAAAAGAAATAATAATTAACAGTTAGTTAACACTCACTGATTTCTCATTGAGTGCCAGGCACAATCTCTACCTGTTATTTGATTTTCGTAACTTGGTGGAGGTAATATTATTCTAATACCCACTCAACAGATGAGGAAAGTGAGGCACAGAGAGACTTAGTAACATAATTAGAAAACTCATACTCATGCAACTAGTGGCCAGTGTACATGATAGGAAAATTCATTTCTTTTCCCTTTCATAACACACTTTTTTATAATGACAAAATTGCCTAATGATGCATTTCTCAGAACATATTGTGTCATTGGTAAAGGGCCACAAAATTGATTATACTGTAGGATGTTGAATATAATAATTATCCTAATTTGAGCATCTCATATTGCACACAGGTATTTATATTCAACTCTATACCCCACAGATATTTACAATTAATTATGTTTCAATTAAATAAATACATACATACATACATACATACATACATACATACATACATACATACATACTATCAAGTATGTCATTATACATTTGTCCAAACCTATGGGAGATACAACATGAAGAGTAAACCCTAATATAATCTATGGATATTGGATGATTATGATGTGTCAACGTAGGTTCATGAATTGTAAAAAATGTACCACTCTGGTGGGTGATGTTGGTAATGGGGGAGACTATGCATGTCTGAGGGGCAGCAGGTATATAGGTAGTCTCTGTACCTTCCTCTTAACTGCTGTGAACCTAAACCTAGTTAAAAAATTAAAATCTTTTTAAAAAGAAAATCAAAGCAAAGGCTAGAAATCAAAAGCACTGTAACAGAAATGAAGAATACCTTTGATGGGCTCATGAGACACAGACAAGGAAAGAATCAGCCAAAAGATCAATAGAAATTTTTCAAAGTGAATGCTAATAGAAAAAAAGAATGAAAAAAATCCGAAGAGAACACCCAAGCACTGTTGGACAACCTCAAACGGTGCAAAATACATGTAATTGGAATATCAGAAGGGGAAGAAAGAGGGACCAGAGCAGAAGAAATATTCTAAACTTTCTAAAGCTCTTTCAGAAAATCCTCTACTGACAGACTCCTTCAAAGACTTCTTAGAATTGTGTAGAGAAAATATGAAGTCACTCCATCTTCTGGTGCCTTGTGCTAAGGCACTGATCCACTGGTTTTTCTTTCCCCACTTCTACTGTCTGAAGTATCCCAACAAAGATTGACAGTATAGAACTCAGTTATGCTTTCTTTAATGAGGAAAATATGTAGTACTTTCTAGATTTAATAAAAAAAATCTTTGAAATACTACTTTACTATTCAATACTGTGTTTTTTACATTTAAAATTATGTAGGAAGATATTACATAGAAAGCATGTGAAATGAATAAATGGTCCCCAACATAAATAATTGTATAAATTAGCATTAGTTGTAAAAGCTATGCTTCTAGTTATGGAGTTTAGTGTGACAAAATATAGCAATATACTCATGTACTACTTAATAACATGTTAGTCAATAATGGACTACATATACAACTGTGATCCCATACAGTTATAATGGAACTGAAGATTTTTATCATCTAGTCATGTTGTAGCCATTGTAACTTCCCACCACAGGCGTTACTCATGTGTTTGTGGTAATGCTGGTGTAAAAAAACCTACAGCAAAAATATGCTGAGGTGATGTGCCTAGCTTACCTTCAGGGTGACCCTCTTATAGGTATCAGAGACCTTTAAGATAGAAAGTCAGGCATTTGACAAATTAGGTTTGACCCCAAGTGAAAAGGTTATTGTCTACTCTAGAATTCTCTAGAATTAGCTAAATAATTATTATTAGCAAAATAATAATTAACAGCTAGTCAACACTCACTGAGTGCTTACTGAGTGCCAGGCACAATCTCTACCTGTCATTTAACTTTTGTAACTTGGTGGGGGTGATATTATTCTAATACCCACTTAACAGATGAGGAAAGTGAGGCACAGAAAGACTTAGTAACATAATTAGAAAACTCATACTCATGCAACTAGTGGCCAGTGTAGATGATAGGAAAATTCATTGCTGTTCCCTTTGCTAATACACTTTTGCATAATGATGCAATTGCCTAATGACGCATTTCTCAGAAGGTTATCGTGTCATTAAGCAACACATGACTGTATATACATTCCTTACTTTATTATAAGTCCTTTATAATTAAAGGTTATTTCATTATAATGTAGATAAATCTAAATTTTATATACAAACTAAATTTTTTCAGATGTTGATCTTTTTCTTTTTTTGAACATTTATTTTTAATTGACAAATAAAAATTATTTATATTTACCATGTACAACATGTGGTTTTGAAATTCGTATACATTGCAGAATGACTAAAGTGAACCACTTCACATATGCACTACTTCACATGTTCATCATTTTTTTGTGATGAGAACACTTAAAATTTGCTCTCAGCAATTTTCAAGAATACAGCACATTGTTATTAACTATAGTGACCATGTTGTACAATAGATCTCTTGAAGTTATTCCTCCTATCTAACTCATATTTGTATCCACTGACCAAAATCTCCCTACCCCCAACTCACCAACTCCCCAGTCCCTGGTAACCAACATTCTACTCTCTACTATGAGTTAATTTTTATTTATATCCCACATATACTCGTAAGTGAGATCATGTGGTAGTTGTCTTTCTGTGCCTGGCTTATTTCACTTAATGTCCTCTGGGTTTATCCATGTTGTCATAAGTGACAAGATTTCCTTCTTTTTAAAGGCTGAATAATATTCCATTGTGTATATATATATATCACATTTTCCTTATCTATTCGTCCGCTGACGGACACTTAGTTTTCTTTCATTTCTTGGCTATTGTGAATAATGCTGTGATGAACATGGGAGTACAGATATTTCTTTGACATACTGATGTCATTTATTTTGGATATATATACACTGGTGGGATTGTTGGGACAAATGGTAGTTCTATTTTTAATATTTTGAGGAATCTTAATATTGTTTTCCATAAGGGCTGTACTAATTTACATTCCCATCAACAGTGTTCGAGGGTTCTTTTTTATCCACATCCTCTCCAACACTTATCTTTCCTCTTCTTAACAATAGCTGTTCTAACAGGTGTGTGATAATATTTCATTGTGGTTTTAATTTGAGTTTCTTTGATGACTACTGATTTTGAGCATTTTTCATATACCTGTTAATCATTTGTATATCTTCTTTTGAGAAATGTCTTTTCAGATCCTTTGCCCAGAATTTGATGTTTTTACTGTCTATATTTATATACCTTATCATGACATGAAATACAAGATAACTGAATCAGAAATCAGACTATTTACCCTCAGCAATAGTAGTGCCAATTTCCCATGACATTTTAGTCCATGTAGCAAATTGATAAAAGCACATGTCACCTAAAATGTGCAAAAGAGGGATTTGCACCACAGTAGTCAAACCCAGACGTATCAATGCTGACTTTAAAAAGGGCAGTTTGCACAGCTACCCCTACTTCCCTTAGGAAAAAGAGAAAGACCTTTGCTGTCTGGTGCTAACGAGTTCTCTGGAGGAAAAAGGGGGAGTGTTTTTACAGTTCTCTAAAATGTAATGAAATGGTTTTGGAAAGAGAGAAGGAAAATCTTTCAATATCTCTCCTGAAACTTCTATCTTGGCGTTACTCTTCAGTCATCCTAAGTGTCAACAAATTTTGCTCAGAATCATGCAGAAGTAAAAGAATGCTAAATATACATTAGATGGTGTGCACATTATCTAATATATATTTAACATTCATTATACTATTTTTATATATACAAATATATTTTATATATTATATAATACTTGTATATATAAATACAAATACATACATATATTTGTGATTGAGATGATAAGAAGAATATAACTTAACTATTGAAATATAATTGAATGGTCAGTTTTATAGTTTCAGAAAGTTAATATCTGCCTCATTTATTTTTTTAATGATGTTCCAGAGAGGTATTATATAAAAATAAAAAGACACACCAGAAAACTTATATTAAAAGGCAAATGAGAACAAACAGGAAAAGGGCTTATACTTGAGATTAAGTACTTAGGCTTCTGAGGAAGGGAGGGAACTTGCCAATTTACAGTGAGATATACACATTAAATGATTTTGATTTTTTTTTTTAGTTTGTGCCTTAGGTACTAAATATATTTACTAACAGAAAAATTAATTGGCTTATTTTTGTAGATGAAATTAATAATTTAAAGAGTTTTTTCTGCTGCAAATAATACTGGGGATAAAAACAGTGTAATATAGTGAGGTATATTTGCTTAGCATTGTTTAAAGACTTTTTGTAAAAGTGAAGACTTGAAATAAATGTGAAATAAATGTTCTCATTATAGTTTAGATATTACTCAAAGAAAAGCAAGTAAGTTAAAAAGGTCATCTGTAGTAAATCAGTCTTCAGATATCCCAGTGTTGAATTATAACTTCTGCCTGCTGTAGATGCAGGAGATGATTCTTTCAATATCTGAAAATATGTGCTTTGAAGTTTTCAATTACTCTCAGAAAACTGGACATTTCTTCTAAAAAATATTTGACAAGCCTGGCTGACAAATGTGACACTGCAGAAGGAAACACCATTGGATCGTTGGAGTGTGGTTGAAAGAATAGCAAAAAGCACGGTCCCGACTTCTCACAGCTGAAAAAAAGTAACCACATGTGGTATGAAGTCCCCGAGAGTAAAGCTCCTGAAGGCCTATCCTAGCATCAAATGACGTTTAGAGCCAGAAACAGACAGCAGGTTTCACCATCATAAATTAGAAATGAAAAGGGGCATTTTATAATGTTACACACTTCAATTCAAAACTATAATAATGCATTTATGAATTATTTTATATGAAATTACATAGTGACAGTTTTTAATAGGTAAAAATTACAGGAGCTACATGGAGACAGACAGAGACGCATAATCAGGTGGAGAGAAATAAGGAAGAAGAGAGAAGTCTAACTAAAATTATCAATAAATTATACCTGAAGTTCTGTAAATGCCATTCCAAAAATGTTACTTCTGTATTTTCTCAAAATACTGCTCAAAAAAAAGAATTTTTCTTCAAAGTCAGCTACATCCCCATCTTAACAGATTTTTTCCCATTAAAAAAAAACATAGAAACTGTATACTATTTAATAATTTAATCTCATGCACTCCTGAGTGAGAAGAATTAGTAGAAACTTGAATCATCTTCAAATATATGAAAACCTGGAGTTGTTCCAAAGTGAGGATGCCATCTCTTCTTCATTTAGTATAAGTATATTCTACCCATTTTGAAAACACAGGTCAAAATACAAATACACCTTTTACTGCCATAAAGAAAAAATAAAATACCTTCTATTTCAGTCTTATCTTTGGTTTTCTTTCTATCCAGGAAAGAATTCATAGTACTGACACATTTTGTTTTTCCAAGTGAACAGAAGTGTTTCTCTTTCTTTTGTTTGATAGTTAAAAGGGGTTATTTTCTACTAAAAGCTTCAATTCTTCTTAAAAAATAAAAATTAATGTGCTCTAATGACTGGTTACATACTAAGATTACCTTCTAATGTGCTGTCCAAAAATAAGAAAAAAAGAAAGGGAAATAATCTGAAATAAAATAAACAATTGTAAAAGTGTCTCTTTTCATTTTAGGGGTACATCATGAGTCTTATAGCCTCTGAGCAACGAGGTGTCAATTGGCATATGATATGGCTAAAAAATATTCCCATATATTTTGCAGCACACAGAATGCAGCATGAACTAACTATAG
>NW_007727508.1:326866-328359 GCF_000696425.1 Galeopterus variegatus
TGGCTAAAAAATATTCCCATATATTTTGCAGCACACAGAATGCAGCATGAACTAACTATAGAAATATGAGCAATATTTTAGTTATCCTTTTTTTGTGCAAGAGAAGAGGGAGAACCTAGTATTTCCATGTGGATCTCAAAATAAGTGCATGAAAATATTTCTTTGAAAAAAAAGATAAACTTGCTATTTTCCTTATTTAAAAATACTTTATGTGATGGACAATGATTTTCTTAAAACAGTTTGATAGGAATACAGGTTGAATGAACAATTCCAATGAGTTTAAACCAAATGAATATTTGAATAAAATATTAAAGCAAAGTACTTAAAGGGACAGGAGGTGAGGGATTAGAACCTATACAGAATTAACTTTCACAGTATTTCTAAAGATAAAGTCTTTAACTGAAATGTTTATTTTTGCAAGTTAACATGCTTATTTAGCAAGTGCATATACTGTGTAATCACACAAACACTATTATTAAGAATTCTTTGTTTAAGAATGGTAAATGTGATTTCATTGTTTTGTTGGATTTTTTAATGCAGTGTATAACCTGTTCATAGTTGAACTATATCGTTTTAGTATTTGAAACATTGTGCTTTTAGGTAACTCTGTAAAATTGAATGCAAATAATAGACTACTAGATATTCTTAATAATTGAAGAGCTATTTTTGAAACTACTGCTGAAGTGAGAAAATAGACATCCTTCCTTTGAATTTAATGCTGGTAGCCAGAATTAAGATAAATAAATGTTAACTTGGTGAAATATTAATTATATCTTTACAAATGCGCTTTTTATTGCATTAAAGAAAAAAGTGGCTTCTTTTCCATATATAGTGAGCCAAGTATAGACTTGTCTTCATGACTTAAAAACATATATAATTTTCAATTTGAATAAATAAACACTTCAAATCCACTACTTTGCTTTTTTTCTTTGAGTACTGTTTTTGCAACTGAAAATTTTAAATGTAACCTACTTTTTTCTGGAGATTGTAAAATAAATGGCATGCCTCCAAACATGTTAATGTGATTTATGATTTTTCTTCATTAAAAAAATCAAGTTAAATTTTATACTCATGATTTAGGTTGATTTCCCTCAAGGTGAATAAGATAGACTATAATCACTAGTATTGATGAAATGAAGCAAATAGCAATAATAATTGGCTATTGTATACAAATTGACTGCAGTAAAGATTCTAGTACCATATTATAAATTTGACAGAGCATGACCAATACATATGAAAATTTTCCACTTATTCAAAACAAGTGAAAAAGGCTCACTGTAGACTACATAGATGAGGTGATAATACTGAGAGAGGATATTTTGAAAACAACTTTATTAATTGCACTTAAATCACATTAAATCACATCAGATTATTCTGCTAAGTCCTGCTTGGTTTTGAGAAGGCTGAAAACACACAAATCATCTTTATATTCATCTCATATGACTATCATTAAATTGTGACTGTTTTATTGAAGTTTATTTTAAAAGAATGAT
>NW_007727508.1:328450-331109 GCF_000696425.1 Galeopterus variegatus
AGTACAAGTAAGTTCACTACAGAATTTTCTATAATAGTACCACACTGGTGAAAACCCAAATGCCCATCAGCAGTAGAATGGATAAATTGCCATATAGAAATACAATGTAAAACTCTCCAACTATCAAAAGGAACAAACTATAGCTACATATAGGAACATGGATGATAATCACATCAGATTATTCTACTAAGTCCTGCTTGGTTTTGAGAAGGCTGAAAACACACAAATCATCTTTATATTCATCTCATATGACTATCATTAAATTGTGACTGTTTTATTGAAGTTTATTTTAAAAGAATGATACAATATGTGTTTTGTGAATAGATTCTTTCAACTCATGTTATATTTGTGATTATCATTCATGTTCTTATATGTAGCTATAGTTTGTTCCTTTTGATAGTTGGAGAGTTTTACATTGTATTTCTATATGGCAATTTATCCATTCTACTGCTGATGGGCATTTGGGTTTTCACCAGTGTGGTACTATTATAGAAAATTCTGTAGTGAACTTACTTGTACTATTACGTGGTCACATGTGCCTGAATTTCTGTTAGAAATATACCTAGAGATGAAATTCCTGTGTTGTAGATTGTGCATAAACTCAATTTTAGAAATTAACAACAAACAGCTTCCCAAAGTAGTTGTACTCGTCTTGACTCTATTGCTCTACATCTTCACTAACACTTGATACTCCAAGTATTATTAATTGTAGATATTCTGAAAAAATTTTTGTGTAAGGTGTAATATGTAGTGGTATCTTATTGTGGTTTTGATTTCTATTTTCTCAAATGAAAATGTATTAACCAACTTTTCATGTGTTTTTGGCTATATGGGTATCCTCTTTTATAAAGTTCCCCTTCAAAACTGTTGTTTATTTTTCTTTCTATTTTACTTTATTGATTTGTACTTCTTGAACTAGTTTATACATGATTATTTTGTTTTGTTGCCTAATGCATTACAAATTTACACTTGCTCAATTACTTTTCACTCTTTTCTGGAGTTGGTTGATGAATAGAAAATAAAAATGAATGAATGAATGAATAAATAAATAAACAAACAAACAAATAAATAATAAAATAACAGTTTTTAATTTTGATAGTCAACGTGTAAATCTTTCTTTACGATTACAATATTTCGTGTCACAAAATATGTTAACTCTAGTAAATAATGGTATTCTTCTACATTATTTCATGGAAGATTTATTATTTTTCTTCTCACAATAAACCTGGAACTGATTTTTGTATGTGGTATGAAAGAGAAGTTACTATAATATATGGGCATGAGTGGTGACAATTAGTTTTGTATCTCATGAATATTCTTAATAAATAAAAAAATAATAAAAATAAATAAAACCAGTCTTTCCCTACTTCTTTGCAGTTCTGAATCCTTCACAATTAAAATGCTCAGACATGAATTGGTCGGCTTCCATGCTGTCTATTCTGTCATTTACCTCCTTGCCTATCTTCGGACCAATAGCACAGTCTTAAATTATATCATTTATAATAAAGCTGCTAGCACCTTGTTCTTATTCAATTTCTTTCAACAGTGTCTTAGCTATTCTTGGTCCTTTGCATTTCCATATAAATCTTAGAATTAGGTTGACAGGTTCTAGAAAAAAACAATCCATAAAATCCAGTCTACAAATCAATCTGAATTTGGAGAGAGTTGACATTCAACAAATCCAGTTCAAGAAGAATACAATATATCACTTTTTCAAAAATCTTTAATTTTCACAATAATGTATTGTAGTTTTTAGAGGTATAGTACAGTTGTCCATTGGAATCCATGGGGGGATTGGTTTCAGGACCCTCCCCCCTTTATATAAAGTGATGTAGTATTTGCATATAGCCTACTCACATCCTTGCATATATTTTAAATAATCTCTACATTATTTATAATTCCTAATACAATGTAAATGCTGTCTAAATAGTTGTCACACTGTATTGTTTTATCATTTGTGTTATTTATTTTTATTATTTTTTCATTATTATCTATTCAATTTATTGAATCCAAGGATGCAGAACCCACAAACACTGAGAAATGTTGTACATCTTTCATCAGTATTAATGGATTTTTAATGTCATTTTAAGTGATATCTTCTCAAAGTCATTTCTAAGTTGTTTGTTGCTTATATAAAAATGCAATTATTTGTTTTTAACACATACTATGTCATCTGTCATAGTATTTTCTTACAATCTTTTTACTTTATTTTTTTTCTTTCTTATCACATTGGATAGAACCATCAGTATGATGCATATACTAAAAGTTGCCACTGTGGGAATTCCTTCCTTGATCCTTTACTCAGAGAAAAATCTTTTGGCATTTCATCATTATGTATGTCTACTGTAGGGTTGTGTTTGTGTTTGCGCATGTTTGTGTGTGTGTGTGTGTGTGTGCGTGTGTGTGTGTGTGAACTTTATTACAGTTGGTAATTTCCCCTTTCTTCCTACTTTATTAAGTATATATAATAAAGAAAAATTTCTAAATAAAATTTACTAAGATTATTTTATAAATTTTTTTCATAAATTCATAAATGGATGTTGGACCTCATCAACTTTTTTACGTATGAAGATAATCATATAATTTTTCTCCTCAAATATCTTTTTTTTTTTCCTTTTTGTCTTTTTTCGTGTCCAGCAACGGATCGCAACCCTCAGTG
>NW_007727508.1:332109-333775 GCF_000696425.1 Galeopterus variegatus
CGAACCCTCGGCGGGAGCGCCGCCACTCTCCCAAGGGGCGCACTGTAGCAGTGTGCCACCGGGCCGGCCCTCTCAAATATCTTTATACCTTAGATTACACTAGTTGATTTTTGACTACTAAATCATCTTTGTATTTTGGATTTCACTTACTCATGAACCAAAGCCCACCATGAAGACACCTGTATTTTAACAATTTGGCTTTATTAATTCTTGCAGAAAACACACACCACTGAGAACCACAGGATGTCTCAGTAAGAAGTTGGATGGAAAGAACTTACAGGATGCAGATGCATTAGGTGATTTTCAGGTATGTTCAACGAAGCAGGACTTTATGTTTTGGACGCTTTCAGGACATGAAGACAATTTTATAATTGGAGACAATTGCATGACTGGATATTTTAATAAATCTTATTGTAAAGTGAGAGGAATCAAATAAGGGTAAAGCTGTCACTGTTAAAAAGAGGTGATAATTCACATCAACCAATATAGCAGGATTTTAGATATTCATTGGTATGAATAATCTGCTGCGTTTTTTTGTTTGTTTGTTTGTTTGTTGTTTTTTTGGTCTTGATTCATCATGGTCATAGGATGAATTATTTGATGTTGGTGTGCTGTGAAATGATTTTTGTTTAACAGGAGAAAAAACAAACTTAGTTGTGAGTACCAGGACAGCTCTTAATAGCTCTTAGCAATATCAACTCCTAGATGATAATACCAAGCCACTTCTGAATGGCCCAGGCTACTTTTCTCTTTCGCACTAGAATTAATACAGTGTAGTCCATTTCATACAGTTCTGGGTTGGTTTGCTGATTTCATTTGGGATCTTTTAATATATTTTCACAAAAGACATTGACTTTTCAGATTGTTCTCACCAGATTTTGGTACCATGTTTTTAAAATGTTTTGTATTTTTTTTTCCAATTTTGTGAAAGATTTTAATACAAATGTTGTGTACCTTCTAAATGTTTTTATTATATTAAAATATGTAATTCCCTATTAAATATTAAGGATAATATATCACATAACATAGTGGGTTAAAAACTATAAATAAAAATAAATTGGTTTAAAGAAGCCGATTTAAAAATATTCCCTACATTTACTTTTAACAAGCCCTACATATTTCTATCTGATTGTCATATATCCATATGAATAGACTTTCCATGTATTTTAATTTCAATTATAGCTGCTATATTACAACCAACAGAACCAGGAAATACTTTATTATTTGCAAAATTGCTACTTGTATGTTAGTTGTTTAACTCAGTCTGGCATAAAAATCCCATTATTCTCAAAAGTTATGAATAGAAAAATCTATAGGACTGGCCTTTGCCAAACCCGTCTTCAATTTATTCAATAAGATAGCCTCCTAATCAGTTAATAGAATAACTAGAAGAGCATAAATGGAGCTCTATTAACTCCCGGTTGCTGGCTTTGGGTGAGAAAAAATTTCAGTTGATCAGGAATAACAAGCCACTGTAACCTCAACATGAAGATTTCAGGTTAGTAACAGAAGCGAGACTAATATATATCTCTCAGCTGTGTAATCATTACTCCAAAAGTATTTACTTTCAAAAATCAAAGGTAGTGAGGGCCGGCCCGGTGGCGCACTGCTACAGTGCGCCGCTTGGGAGCGCGGCTGCGCTCCCGCTGAGGGTTCGGATCCCACA
>NW_007727508.1:334942-337074 GCF_000696425.1 Galeopterus variegatus
AAACCACAGCATGTGAATCTACAATTATCTCCAAACAAAAACTTCAACACAAAAAAGATTTAACAAGTAAAATCTCATCTAGATAAGTCAGAATATAAAATATAAAATACAAAAATATAAAATATTCTACATTGCACTGGCTGTAGTTTAAAATAAACTGTGAATCCAAGTATCTTGACTGCATTTTCCAGCTAATTTGAGTAAGCATTTATAATTTAAAAGGTTAACTATTATTGAGCTGATAAAACAGTTTTAGAAAACTCATAATTCCAGGTAATAGTACATTTTTCATGTTTTAAATGATTAAGTTATTCTCAGAAACAAAAATGAAACTTTATTACAATACATGGCTTAAAAAAAATTCAAAAATAGCCATGACAATAAACTTATGACCATTTATTATTCTGTTACTTTTTCTTTTCATCTGATTAATTGTAATGTTTATTTTAATTTTAATAGTATATCAGCTATCCATATGTTAATTAACATTAGCTATTCATACAACAAGTAGGAAGCACAAGGGCAAAAATGTTCTTGAGACCCTCAAATAGGTGACACAGTGCATATACATATATATATATTAAATTCTATGCATTTATGTTTAAGTGGTGGAGGGCTTAGTGCAATCACTTGAAACCACTCTCTCTTTCCTGTACATTATTTAGCGAGTGTAGTTAATTTCTTTTTCACATTTCCCAGTAAAATAGAAGGAGAAAAATAAATGCCATTGAATGAAGTCTGACAACAGTATAATGTATAACAAAGTGTGTGATAGCAAGGGCAGAGAAGAAAAGAATTGAAAAGCAAAACTAAGCAGGCTTAGGAATAGAAAGAGAAATATCTCACATTCTCACTCATAAGTGGGAGCTAAAAAAAAAAAAGAGAGAGTGAGAGAGAAAGAAAGAATAATAAGATGAACTGTCAGAAGGAGAGAGCAGAAATGTAGTTACTAGAGGCAAGAAACAGAGGGGGTGAGAAGGGGCGGTGCAGTGTTAGTGAGAAGTTGGTTAATAGACACATAACAGCCAGAGAGGAAAAATAAGTTCTATGAGTGTGCAGTCAAGCTAGGCATCTCCAAGTAACAATGATTTACTGCATGTTATCAAATGGCTAGAAGAAAGGAGATCAAATGTCCTCATCACACAGAAATGATTGGTTTGTAATGATGAATATGTTCGTTACCCGGATTTGATCATCATACATTATATACCTGTACTGATATTCAACTCTGTACTCCACAAGTAGGTATAATCCATACAATTTAATTTAAAATATTTAAGAAAAAATAAAGCATTAAAAAAACTGAGCAGGCTTTATCATAAAAGCAAGCAAAGGATTATTGAGAACATCTAAATTTTACAATATGGTAAATTGGTGCTTACAATGTGGATCCTAGGTCATTAAAGTTTAAGTTATGATTAAAAACCATTTAAAAGAGGTAAAATAGCAACGCACTTTTTGTGTAATACTTTTAATAGTAACAATATCATACATGATATCTCAGTTACTTTGTACTTCTTTTTCATTATGTGCATAGTAAGTAAAGGGAAGGTTCGTTTTTTTTGTCCATATTATATTTTGAGGTAGAATATGAAGATATTTTTACCCATTTTATAAAAATAGAAATTGGAGAAACTTTTGATTTCCGTAAGGTAAACTGCTCAACACCTGAAAAACTGGAAATAAAATTATTCACTAATATAAATGTGTTTTGAATTGAGAATTTTAAATAGTTTTATTTTCCCAAAAGTACAGTGCTTTTTCATTGCTTGAAGTCTCACATTTGCTTGTTTTCATGTTACTATTAGTGTTTAAAACTTAAATGTTCAGCTAAGTAGAAAATTTTATCCCAAATGTCTCCGGTGATTATGGTCTTTGATTTTAGTACATTTAATTGGATACTATGTATCAATTCATCTTCACATTTTGTGTGTGGTGAGGGTCCCAGGCTCTAGTGTTTTAGAAAGAAACCAGTTACATACACAAGGTTAGCACTAGATTATTTAGGAACCAGAAAATCGAAGCAATTCGGGTGTGACGCCAAGGGAGGGCATGCTCAAAATTACTGGCAATCTGCCATCTCCGGTAGCTTTTACTTAGCTGGGGCATGTATACTTGATGACAGAAAGCTA
>NW_007727508.1:337110-339937 GCF_000696425.1 Galeopterus variegatus
TATTTTTACCCATTTTATAAAAATAGAAATTGGAGAAACTTTTGATTTCCGTAAGGTAAACCGCTCAACACCTGAAAAACTGGAAATAAAATTATTCACTAATATAAATGTGTTTTGAATTGAGAATTTTAAATAGTTTTATTTTCCCAAAAGTACAGTGCTTTTTCATTGCTTGAAGTCTCACATTTGCTTGTTTTCATGTTACTATTAGTGTTTAAAACTTAAATGTTCAGCTAAGTAGAAAATTTTATCCCAAATGTCTCCAGTGATTATGGTCTTTGATTTTAGTACATTTAACTGGATACTATGTATCAATTCATCTTCACATTTTGTGTGTGGTGAGGGTCCCAGGCTCTAGTGTTTTAGAAAGAAACCAGTTATATACACAAGGTTAGCACTAGATTATTTAGGAACCAGAAAATCGAAGCAATTCGGGTGTTAGGCCAAGGGAGGGCATGCTCAAAATTACTGGCAATCTGCCATCTCCGGTAGCTTTTACTTAGCTGGGGCATGTATACTTGATGACAGAAAGCTAGACCAGTGAGCTGAACTTTGCCTCAACCAGGTATATTGTGTCATTTGGACTGTCTTTTAGAAAGAGAAATATCAACTCTGGTTTGAGGTGAGAGAGGAATTAGTCTTTCAAAAGCAAAGAGAAAAAGAGCAAAGCTTTCACTCATTCTCGAATGAATGTTCTAAGAAAGAATTATAAAAACTGAAACATTTCCAGACTGATAATGGCATTCCTGCTTAGAGCGTAAGTTCCTGGAGTGTGCAAAGGAACTTGGGAGAGTGGTCTCTCAGACAAGGTTGATTTTGTAGTTTTCCATCAGCACTGCAGGCCGTCAGCATGATCACACTTGTTTCTATAAAAGCATTAGCAAGACAATTACCGATTATTTCACCACAACGTTTACATGTTTGTGTCCATCTATCCCTGGAACTCAGGAAATTGATAATCCATTGCCCAACATCTTTCCTCTTTTATGTAAGATATCAGGCAGACAAAATAAAATCTGATGGCACTCAGGAAAATCAAATGATTGCAAGCTTGTAAATTATGGACATAAGGAGAAGGCCGAGAAGTATGCTTGTCGAAGCTCAAGAAATCACAGTTGGCTTTTTTCTCCCCTTAGAAGAAAATAGTGTTTGTTCAGTAGGGAACAAATGAATTTGAGTTTTTATATTTCAGCCTTGTTAATGAATTAAACATGATCACAAGTGCCTGTAAATTAAGTTATAAAGCTTGCAGTAAAAAAATAAAAAAATAAATTTTAAAACTTGGCATTTTTTAAATGAAAATACTGTTACTTACGTGACCGTTTTCTTTTTTATTAGATTTTATATCCTAGGTCTTGATTTCATTCGCGTAAAACTGAAATTAAGATGTTTGTGAATAATTTGACTGCTTACATCTTTGATTATTTACTTAGGATCAGATTTCACAGACTAACCTATAAAATTCATTGTCCTTTCTGCTAAAAAGCATATCTTTAAGAATTATCCACCCCTTGGATGATTAACCTAGTGTAGCGCATAACCACAAAACTTTTCTCTATAATACACATTATATAATTTGTATAATATATATCATAAAATATGATGGTCATTCTTATAAGGATTTTTATATGGCGAATAAATTTCATTTTCTAGACACATAATTTCTAGGCCCAATATTTCATCATTTCTTTTTCTGGCTATTAAAAAGAAATAAACCGAACTGTAGAAATTTTACAAAAGGAAAATACAACAGGTAATAAAATTATCCTTTTTTTTTTTTTTGACCGGTAAGGGGATCGCAACCCTCGGCTTGGTGTTGTCCACACCACACTTAGCCAGTGAGCACGCCGGCCATCCGTATCTTAGAAAAATATTTAATTCAAGGGAGGGCTGGTTAGTTAAATTGGTTAGAGCACGATGCTACAACACCAAGGTCAAGGGTTCAGATCCCCATACCTGTCAGCGGCCAAAAAAAAACTGTAAAAGAAAGAAAGAAAGAAACAACAATCACAATAATGCATTGTTTAATTTTCAAAAGGAGAGAACAGAATTGTGGTTACTAAAAATGAAAAAGAGACAGGGCAAGGGAGACAGCAAGAAATTGATTAAGGGTCACAAAGAATGATTACATTTTGTAATGATGAATATATCAATTATCCTGACTTGATCATCACGTATTTTACACAGGTATTGATATTCAACTCTGCACCCCACAAATATGTATAATAAATTATGTCTTAATAAGAAGTATTTATTTCTATCTAATATTTTGGTATACACACTCACCAAATTATAATCATATCTACTTGTTCTCTTTTTATAATTTATTATATCATTTCCCATAACTTTACATATCTTCAAAAATCATTATTTTCAGAAGTTGTGTATAAATTAATTGTTTTAGTTTATCTAAAGGTTGTAAATATTAAATTTAAATATTTTAAATACTAATATTGTAAATAATAAATTGTTTTAATATTTTTGAAAGCCATTAATATTGCCAATTTCTTTTTCATAATATTAGTCTAATCTAGTCTAATCTTTTTACCACATTGGATTATTTATTCACATCTCCAAGACTAAGAATATGTATTTTTCTTTCAATTTGATATGGGAAATAACTGTTATTTTATGATCTTTGTTACATGAATGAATTTTGCTACTAAAAAGTATGACCAGCTATATATGTTTTATTAATTTTTTCTGTGTGACTTTTTCAACCCTTATTATTCTTTAAATTACTAATCAGTAGCTCAATTTTTCATATTTATTTGTTGGAAATGTGTATATATCTAGAATATCAGCCTTTTAGCTATTTTCTTTTTGG
>NW_007727508.1:341533-342385 GCF_000696425.1 Galeopterus variegatus
GTATGTCTGACGAGAGTGATCAAGATCTAGACCTAGATATATAGAGGTAATTGAAAGTAGCATTCTCTCTCATTTTTTTACACCTATTATTACTGGTATAACTATTACTAGGTTAACTTTTTTGTTAATCTAGAAAAATGTTCATGTTTATCACATTAACTTTGAGCATGTGTTAGGATAGTATTTCGCCGATGCTTTATTTATAGAAAATACTGTTTAAATTTAATAACATTGAAACTCCCTTTTATTATAATTAATCAACTTTATCATTATTTACAATTTATTGGTTTTCAACAATATTCTCAGTTGAAATCAGTCTATTAATTTCTATTTTGGTACTGATGACATTCAGCTTTGAATTATAATTGTTGTTATGGGTCCTTTCTCCCTCTGTCTTTGACACCCCTTTTCTCCCTTCTTTTCTCAGAGAATATGTCATTCATTGTAAAGTTATCAATTACATCAACTTCTTGACTTACATATCTCCGTAATTCTAACCACACTTAAATTAGTTAAGTTTGTTTAGCATACTTTATATTCATATACAAGCTCAAGAAATTGATGAAGCTGTATGGGAAGAATTGTAAAATCAAAAAGAAATTTTGGCTTTCCCTAGGTTGATTAACACAAGTAAAATATTATTAATTTAAATTTGTTACAGGAAGGATTGGAAGTCCCTGGAGAGGTATCAATGTGCTTGATGTCTTAATGTGTTCTTGCCGTCAAGATGAATAGTGATCAAATCTCTATGAAATACATTCCAAAGATTATTTTAATTTTTTCTTTTGATATTGCTAATTACTGTAATGAATTAATCAGAATCATTCAGTCATTATTAGCAGTTAGTTTTTT
>NW_007727508.1:343929-345001 GCF_000696425.1 Galeopterus variegatus
ATTTTTCTGGGAACACTTCCTCCTCCAGTTTAAACCAGTTTTTCTCTGTGCCTGCTACACAGCTGTCATCCTCTTGAGAATTTTCTTCTCCTCTTGATGGAATTAGAGCCCTTGTTTCCTAGACTTTCTATCTCCAGCTTTCATTTTGATGGAGCAAATCTTTCAGACCTGTCTGAAAGCAAGTGAATGGAAAATATTGTTTTCTTAAGAAAGTTAATACAAAACCACTATCCAAATGCTATATTCATAGTGTGGCTTAATATAGATCATTTTACCATTTTTTCCTCTTATTTTAAGTCAGTTTTTTCTAAATGTTTTAGTAACAATGTCCAATGCTTCTGATTCCTGACCATAGAAAGTCAAATTATTTTCCTCTCTATAAGTTATTTTCTTTACACTGAGTGTTCTGAAATTTTATGATCTGTGTCTCATAGTGTACGTCTTTTTAAACTGGAAACTAAGCATAGAGTTACAGTTCCTGCTTAAAAACTTCTAATAAATTCTCAAAAATTTTAACACTCTCTACCAGATATTATATGTATGAGTTTTTACTTAGGAGTTACCTCTTCATCCATTATGGTATAGATTTCCAAAGGCAATGATTTTGTTTTAAACTGTGATATCTAATATACCTAGAAAATGACTTGGCATATAGGTATGCTTTTATATTATTTTAAGAAAAAGAGAAAAAAAAAAAGAAATGATATACACAATTTCACACTTTTCTATTTTCCTCCCTTTAGGCCTTACACTGGTCATAATAGTTTTTATTCTACAGAACAGAAAGTAATTTGATTCATTCCCTTAAAATTTTTTGTGCTATAATCTTATGAAAAAAAATGAGTTTCTGTTTATTTTAAAGATCCAAATATCATTTCTAGTATATGGGATATCAGTGATGACTTGATAAACTCAAATAGAAGGTTTTTAAAGAACTTTACTTTGAATGAAAAATTACGTAATCCGGAAACAATAACAGTAATTTGATATTTCTTTTTTTTAAAAAAAAACACAATAATTTTGCATAACTAGTAGAGTGCTTCATTTTATTCCTGTCATTGATCCCTATTTT
>NW_007727508.1:346525-348546 GCF_000696425.1 Galeopterus variegatus
CTGAGCATAATCTTTTGAGCTCAACATATGCCAACTTTCCCAAATTTTTGTCATTGGAATATAGGCACTATGAAGTTATTTCTTAGTAGTTTCTTTTTCGCATTCATTATACTTCAGACAACTTTATCCTTATAAACTGCTACACCTATTAAACTACATCATTCTTCCAAAGTCTGTATTGTAGTACTTTTTGTAAGTGAAACATATTCAGGATAATAATTGTTTTCAGAAAAGCAGATGGTAAGCCCATCACGGGACTATTAATGTTAACGTTTATTTGAAAGATCAAATGAATGTGCATGTGTTATTTTCTTGGTTTAGACACCCCCACAGTTTCTACTAGTTCTCACTCAGTGAAATGTTCCTTTAATATTTCTGTCATTACACTATACTGCTTTGAATACAAAGTGACAGAAAAAGAAAAACATTTCAGAGAAGCACTGTTTAAGGCATCTTCAGAATTCTCTTCAGAAACCCTGCTATTTTTTCCCCGATTAGTGCCATGAGTATAAACACAGCATCACGTATGTGCTCCAAAATATCATCTAAGGTCTTCTGCACAACACTTCCCTTTCCTCCTCTGCAGCACTCTGGGGCTATGTCTCTTTTCACCGACAATTCCAATAATGTCAATTTTGCTATTAATAGCCAAAGATGGCTCCAGAACTGCTGATTATGCTTATCTATTGTCTTGTAGTGCTGCTTATTGCCCATATTGTGTGTTCTGATGTTAATACTCTATAGTGGTGCTGGTATGACATATTGAAATTTTGAACCTGTGATGTCCAATATGGAAGCCACTAACCATGTACAGTTAATATTGAGCACTCGAAATGCTGCTGCTGGTAACTGAAGTGCTGGTTTTTATTTTACTTTAAATTTAAAAACTGATTATTGATTGAGTTATTGGAAAACTTTTAAGTATGTTTAAAACAACTGGTTATATGTATCTACTTTTTCAATTGTACATTTTAAAAAATTCAAATAGAGATCAAGAATTTCTGGAGAAAAAGTTAACATTTTGTGAACTGCTCTAAGTATAAAATACAGACCAGATTTTAAAATATTTTTCTTTTCACTTTTTCAGGTGTCTACTAGAAAATTTAAAATTATAAATGTGGCTGGCATTACAATTCCATTGGACAGTACTGTTTTGCACTCTTAAAACTTTCCATGTTCTTTGTAGTTTACTTTCTTAATAACGTACTATTGGGAAAATACAACTAAAACCAAAATCTCTTCCAACACAGAAAACTTCTCCATAACTAAGAGTAGTTTTTTTNTTTTTTTATTGAGTAAACATTAAATCAGCATGTGATATACATCATAGGCAATCCACTAAAGAGACTGCAAAGATAAAAAGAAGTCTTATTCTTTGATATAGTCAAAAAGCACCCATTTCAGACTTGTTCTCTATATAAGTGAAAACTAGTCCACAAGTAGGAGGAATTGATAGCAAATTTGTCACACAAAGTTAGTTCATCCTAAATTCACATTAGTAATTCAGATAGTCACCTGTGTTTAGTAATTGACTTTATCGAAAAAAAAAATTTCTTATGTATCTATGGTGGTAGGCAGGTTGGCAATGTGGAACCAGGCACCAGTTGATTTTAGAATCCTACTGTCCTAGGGAAACTGGAAGATGGGGTGCTATCTTCCAGGATGATTGCATTTCAAAGGGATTGGTCCCAGGTTTCTAAGTTAGTGGCCCCTAATAATAAAAAAAGAATCCTCTACTTTGTTTCAGTACCTTCATATATTTGTTTTGTTATGTTTTGTTTTGTGACATCCATAATTTATATTGATTTATTCATTAGAATAATAAGAGGGACTTTTTAACTTTATTTTTTAATTACACACCCAGCTGTCCCCAAGACATTAAATAGCCCATTCTTTCTCATTCATTTGGAATAGGCATCTTTATAAATGCTCAAATATAATGTTTTTCCCTCAGGACTTCGAAAGTAATTTGCCTATTTTTTTTTATTAGTGTACTTATCGCAATTGTCTATGCTATGTAC
>NW_007727508.1:349467-350842 GCF_000696425.1 Galeopterus variegatus
TGAGCGGGAACCGGTCTGTATGTGGGATCCGAACCCTCGGCGGGAGCGCCACCGCACTTTCAAGCGGCGCACTGTAGCAGTGCGCCACCGGGCTGGCCCCAAATCAGAATCTTTTTAATATACCTACCTTCAAGCTGAATATGTTACTGCTATAGAGGTAATATTACAGTGGTTTACGTGAGTGTGGCATGTCTGAACTATTCCACGCTATTGCCATATGATAACTCAATTGTTGCTATTCAGGTTCAGGACTCTCCCATTCCCTGTTCTCTCTCTTATCTGGAAAGAAAGATAGATAGATGGATAGATAGATAGACAGATCTTTTTCTTTAGGACACTTGAAATCATTTCTTTATTCATAGCATTCTCAAATTCAATAAAGATATGTTTCATTACCTTTTTTTTTTTTTTTTTTTTTTTTTTTGCAGTCTGCCTGGATGTTCTTTTTGGGATAGTAAAGTATATTTTGTATTATTTTACTGATGAAGAATCTGCTTCTCTATGTGTTTATGAGTATGTTTGTGTTTGGGGAAGGAGCTATGAAGAATGAATTTTAACCCCATGGTGATTAAATCAACCTCTGTCTCAGTCAGTTTATGCTGCTTTAACAGAACACCATAGACTGGGTGTCTTAAAGAACTAAAATTTATTTCTCACAGTTCTGGAGACTGGGAAATCTAAGATCAGTGTACCAGCAAATCCAGTATCTGATGAGGATCTTCTTCCTGGTTTTTAGATCTATTGTGTCCTCACCAAGTGGAGAACAGAGAGAAAGAGAGAGAGCACGATCTCATGTCTCTTCTTACAAGAGCACTAATCCTATTCATGCATTCATGAAGGCTCCATACTCATCACCTAATTATCTCCCAAAAGCCCTACCTCCTAATCCATCATTTTGGGGGTTAGGATTTGGATTAATACATTTCTGTTGCTTATAACAAAACATCTGGAACTGGGTGATTTGTAAGAAAATGAAATTAATTGCATATACTTTCAGAGGCTGGGAAGTCCAAAGTCTAGGGAACATGTCCAGTGAGGGTGTTCCTTGGTAGTAATGCAGGACTTTCACATGGCAGAATGGCAGAGCAGAGAGGGACTTTCATATGCTTTCCTTTTAAAGCCCTCAGAACTGTGCCCATGGCCACCATTATTAATACATTCCTTAGGGAGTGATCCTCAGAATCTAATCACCTCTTTAAGACCCCACCTATCTATTAACATAATAGAACTTCCCACCCTCTTAACAGTCACAGTGGGGATCAAGCTTCTAATACATAAACTTGGGGGACACAATTCAATCCATATCAGACTTCAACATATTAATTTTTAAGGGGACACAAATATTTAATTCATTTCTTTTATATAGAATTTTAGA
>NW_007727508.1:350873-353712 GCF_000696425.1 Galeopterus variegatus
ACATATTAATTTTTAAGGGGACACAAATATTTAATTCATTTCTTTTATATAGAATTTTAGACACTTTATGTCTGTTGAGTTTAATTAGTATGTTCCCATCTGCTTTATATCTTACAGAAATTGTTCTGATATAGCTATAGCATGACTCTGAGCCATACTTTCTAGCCCTGATATGTATGTGTGTATGTATGTATACCTGTACCCATATATGTCTCCTATATTTAAACACATATATTTTATATTTAAACATTTAATTATATCCTATATTTAAATACACAACACACTCACGAGGGTACTTCAAAAAGTTCATGAAACAATAAAATGAAAAGATAATTTGAATCTATTACCTTTTTGAAGGCCCCTTATATATGTGTGTGTGTGTGTGTGTGTGTGTGTGTGTGTGTATTCAAGATATTGTGATAGAAGTAATATGTGTGTGTGCATATTTAAACACCTTTTACCAGAAATCCCCAAATTTGACATTTTTCTAATTCTAGTTTTTTACCTAACATCCTTGATTCAGCTCTTCTCGAACAGTCAAGGTCAGTCGTTAAGACTTCCAGAAAGGTTTGAAACCTAACAGGACAATATTGTGGTTCAAACTTGGACCATTGTTATGCCTTTGGTCAGGGTTACAAAAATGCTTGATCACTGTTCACAGTGCTCAATAATAGTTCCACTGGTACTTTTATGTTACCTGTCAGAAACATTGGTCTATGACAATATTCTAAAAAAAAATTCACTTTTTAATTTACTGATATAATTTAGACAAATGTTTGTTTTAGTGAGCACATACAATTCATATCAGATTTGTTTTGAACTTTCTACCTTCTACACAAATTTGATGTAAGTGTATATCATAGTGGTACTTGTTACTTCAGGAAACAGATTTTTATCACAAACTTAATAGCTAATAATAGTAAAAATGTGAATGTAAAAACTTAACATTTATTTCACTTTTTGTATGCCATGGAAATAATTCATTTCCAGGTTTCATATGGCATGGTGCAATATATATTTTTTTAGATCTTTCCTCATACATGGAATTTTAGTGGATTGACAATTTGTCTATCTATTTTTTCTATATTCAATACCATTAAGTATGCAATAATAGATTTTTAAAATAAATGTTTTATACAACTAATTTTTATAAATATATTTTAATTGGTTTATCCCTGAGTAAACCATTATATTTTCCATATGTTTAAATACAGGATCACAGATCAATGATATAAATTTGCATGTATATGAAGAATGTATAGTATTCCTTAAAAGATTAAGTTTTTAGGAGAAGGATGAAAAAGGATAGAAGGAAATATTTATAATGATAAGTAAATTATAATTAAGACACTGTGATTGCAGATAATGTCGAGTGTGAGTACAGTTTTCAAAGTAGAAATAAAACATATATAGTCAAAATCAGTTCAAAATAAGTTATAAATTAGTTTAAAGTAAATGTAGGAAATAATAAGGTACAAAATAACTATGCTGTTTATGAGAAAGCATTGTAATTAAGAGAGGTATTTAATCACATATTTATGATTGATTATGCTGCTTTCAGAAGTAATGAATAAATTCACAGCTCTTTTTTTGTCATACCACATTTATTAGGTATGAATAATATGGGCATTAAGAAATGCCCTTCTCATGGTTTTTGTATAATACATTTTACACCACTGAGAGATGAAATCATCTTTGCATCATCCTAAGCTAATACATTTTTGAAAAAAAAAATGGATGTAGTAGAGTTATACATTTCTGATATTAAGGTTTTCCTTTCTGGGTTTTGTTTATTTATTTATTTTTAAGAAGAGGTTGTTTAATGAACTTATGCGTAAGAAATACATATGACTAGTACCAGGTCACACTAATTATTCAAAACAAATAATTTAGAGATTTAACTTTCTTAATTTATTTTTATTCATTTATTAATTTATGTACACCAATAGAACTTATTTATCCTGTCTAGCTGTAATTTTGTATCCATTAACCAGTCTCTCATTATGCCCCCTCCCACCTCCCTTTTCCTGCCTCTAGCAACCATATTTCTACTCTCTCTTAACAGTTCAACTTATTATTATTGGTTTGTTTAGCTCCTACATTTAAGTGAGAACATGTGGTGTTTTTCTTTCTGTTCCTGGCTTATTTCACTTAACGTAATTTTCTCCAGGCTCTTCCATGCTGCTGAAAATGGCAGGATTTCATTCTTTTTAATGGCTACTATTCCATTGTGTATATCTACATTTTCCTTACGCAATCGTCCATCAAAGGACATTTAGGTTGCTTCCATATCTTGATTGTTGTGAATAGAGCTGTAATATATATGGGAGCCCAGGTATCCCTTCAAAGTGATTATTTCCTTTCCTTTGGGTATACAACCAGTAATGGGATTGTGGATCGTATGATAGTTCTATCTGTAGTTGTTTGAAAAACCTCCATACTGTTTTCCATACTGTCTGTACTAATTCACAATCCCAACACCAATGTCTAAGGTTTCTCTTTCTCTGGGTCCTTGCCAGCATTTATTATTTTCTGTCATTTTGATAATAGCTAATCTCACTGGGGTGAGATGTTATCTATGTGGTTTTGATTTGCATTTTCCTGATGATTAGTTACACTGAGAATTTTTTTTATATACCTGTTGGCCATTTGTATATCTTCTTTTGAGAAATGTTTATTCGGTTCCTTTGCCCATTTTTTAATTGGGTTATTTGGGGTTTTTTGTTTGCTTGTTTACTGCTGAGCTGTTTGAGTTCCTTGTACATTCCAGATATTAGACCCTTGCCATATGAGTAGTTTGCAAATATTTTCTCCTTTTCTGTAGGATGTGTCTTTTCTC
>NW_007727508.1:354098-354734 GCF_000696425.1 Galeopterus variegatus
CTTTCTCTGGGTCCTTGCCAGCATTTATTATTTTCTGTCATTTTGATAATAGCTAATCTCATTGGGGTGAGATGTTATCTATGTGGTTTTGATTTGCATTTTCCTGATGATTAGTTACACTGAGAATTTTTTTTATATACCTGTTGGCCATTTCTATGTCTTCTTTTGAGAAATGTTTATTCGGTTCCTTTGCCCATTTTTTAATTGGGTTATTTGGGTTTTTATGTTTTGTTTGTTTACTACTGAGCTGTTTGAGTTCCTTGTACATTCCGGATATTAGTCCCTTGCCATATGAGTAGTTTGCAAATATTTTCTCCTTTTCTGTAGGATGTGTCTTTTCTCTATTGGTTATTTCCTTTGCTGTGCAGAAGCTTTTTAGTTTGATAAAATCCCATTTGGTTAATTTTGTTTTTGTTTTTTGTGCTTTAGAGGTCTTATTCATAAAATCTTGGTCAGTCCTGCAACTTGGAGCATTTAACCTGTGTTTTCTTCTAGAAGTTTTATAGTTTCACATCTTACACTTAAGTCTTTAATACATTTTGAGTTAATTTTGTATATGGTGAGAGACAAGGGTCTAGTTTCAATTTTCTACAAATGGATATCCAGTTTTCCCAGCACCATTTTTTGAAAAGGCCA
>NW_007727508.1:355611-357512 GCF_000696425.1 Galeopterus variegatus
AAATTCCCCAAATGCCATCTTCTCTATCCATCATGCACTTTTAATGCAAAGCTTAATTCTTCCAACATAATTAAAATATAGTTATAAATGTCAAGTTTATTGAAAAAAATATAATAAACAATGCAAGATGAGTGGAGAAGGGCATATTGAAAAATAATTAAGACATCACTTGGCCTAAAAGACTTTCCAAATTAATAAAAGAAAAATAACTACCCAAGTAATATGAATAAGTATAAACATAGTATTGATGGAGAATTGCCACAAATGTATCAAGTGCTTTGAGAGTACTAAGGATGCAAAGATTTTTCTGGCACAAAGATAAGTGAAGATTTTATTGAGAAGATTCTATTTGAATTGGACCTTCCAAGTGGCATTTCTAATGGCATCAAATAGGGAAGCACTTGTTACACTGAAGGAATATTTTGAATGAAGGGAAGAAAACTGTACAGATTAGAGGCTATTTTGAGATCATTAAATTTTTTACTTTTGCAAAAGAAGTGTTTCTTTTGACATTTTGGGCCACACAATTCTTAACTGTGTGCTGCATCATGCATTGTACCATGTTTAGCAGCATCCGTTGTATTTACCCAATAGATACCAGCAGCACCCACTGTCCAGTTTTGACATCCATAATTGTCTGCAGACATTGCCACGTGTTCCCAGGGGTTCGAATTTGTTCCCTGTTATGAACCACTAGGATAAAGTGCAAAATGCAATAGAGATTGTGCTGAAGTGTAATCCTGTATATTGTAATAGCTAACTCTTAGTGTGTTTCATAATTATGGTTTTACTGTACTAAGATTTTTTGGGGGGGGGAAACTATGTCTTAGAATGGGGCTGGGATTGAAAACCAGAAAACCAATTAAAAGATTTTGCAGTGCTCTGATTTGGGGGGGGGCAACTATATCTTAGAATGGGGCTGGGATTGAAAACCAGAAAACCAATTAAAAGATTTTGCAGTGCTCTGAACAAAGTTGATTATGATTAAAATGGATAGGGTAGAGGGAATTTGGAAAAACTATTATAGATAAAACCATAACAACTTGAGATGTAGTGCGGGATTACAGAAGGAGCAAATTTTGGTTAAAGCCCTTATCAGATTTGAGTTAATAAAAAATCAATTTATTTTCTATATGTCTCCATTTTTCTAGTGACATACTCCTACCTATAACCCATAGACATTCTGTTTGCCAGAAGTATAGGCATTTGGCAAACAGAATAGTAGATAGTTGGGAAAGAGGAGAGTATACCCGTAACAGGTCAAGTAATGGTCAATTGTGTGGGAATCAGTGTTGTTTTTGACCTCCAGGCTTTTCTCCTGAACCCCGCCTGCACTTCCAGGAGTTTTCTGACTCCTGATGATTTTGTCTCAGAGCTGTCCTTTTGTACTTGTCGTCACCAGCAGTTCAGAGTTGTCAGTATGTAGTTGTTCCTTTCTTACAGAACTTAGTTCCTAACTTTTTCCCACAAAGCTCCCTGGTTCCATGCAAAACTGAGGACGTATATAAACACCTGCTTTAAGTGTTCTTGAATTTTTGATGATGATACAGTATTTTTCAAAATATGTTATCATAATTAAGAGAATTATTTGCTCAAGGTGGAAAAACCCTTCAGATGGAAATGTTGCTGAATTTCACACATAAATTACCCAACATTTAATTCAGGCCTAGTCAATGGAAATAACAGGATTAAAATCTAAGGAAAACAAAAACACGATAGATATAAATTAGCAGTTCACATAAATAGGAATCATAAAAAAAATCAGTTTTGTGTTTCCAGTGATGACATATATATATATGTTATATGGAGTGACTGAAGTTTTGTTTTCCCTGAACAATGCCAATTTATGTCTATTTTCTGATATGATTAATAGTACTCTTTTTCACTATTAATAGGGGCCT
>NW_007727508.1:358013-360859 GCF_000696425.1 Galeopterus variegatus
CAATTTATGTCTATTTTCTGATATGATTAATAGTACTCTTTTTCACTATTAATAGGGGCCTGGCCTGGATGATAAATCATATGGTCATCCAAATTAAATAAATTTTGAAAGGAATAAGAGGTGTTATATGGGGTGAGAGTTGTCAAAGACTCAATTATAAAAAAAAAATTTAACATCAACAACTATAAACTATTTCCTCGCTAAGTCTAACCACCTAAGTGCTTCTAATAAAATAGTTAAATATGGTTCACCTGTTAGCTGTAGGAAAGTTGTCAGGGGTCTGTGAGTTCCTCAAAACTGTATGTAAATGTTTTGTGTTTTTCATATGTGCATTTTCCCTAGTGAAATAGCTTTTTAAAGGATTCTTAATAAAACTAAATTAAAATATTTGGAATTTTTATATTAATATTTTAAGGGTGGTTCCATTGTGATATTTGCATAAGAAATGAAGGAAAGAAATTGGATAGTAACAACAAAAGCATCTCATATTTACTTAGTCCTTACTTTGTGCTAGTATTTTATTATGGGCTTTAAAAATATTATTTTATTAAACCTTCAAAATATTACTGATGAAAAAAATGATTTGCAAAAAATGTAGCCAAATTGTTCAAGATTACAAAGACAGTAAGAGACAGAGCCAGGATGGAACCTCAGCTCACTCCTGTCCACCCTCTTAACCACTCTTACCTCCCTGTGTTAGATGAAAGCAAGGGGGACATTTGAATTTGAGCAAGTTTTTGTTTTTGTTATTATTTACTTATTTTTTTAATGTCAAACATTTGGGCGTGTTTGTACAATAAAGGAAGAACCCTGTAAAGAGGAAAGAGTGAAACATAAAGAAGAGAGAATGATAGTATTGTGGAGAAAAAAGGCTTAGGGTGCATAAAAGCAGATGTGGAGATGTTGATGTCAAAATTTAATTTTAATACTCAACTTTATTAACTTAATATCTTAAAGAGCACATTAGGAGCTCAAATGTCATGCAAATGAAATCCCAACATTTATTACAAATACTAAAAGCTACCTTTATTGCACACTTACCAAATGAACTGAATTNGTGCATAAAAGCAGATGTGGAGATGTTGATGTCAAAATTTAATTTTAATACTCAACTTTATAAACTTAATATCTTAAAGAGCACATTAGGAGCTCAAATGTCATGCAAATGAAATCTCAACATTTATTACAAATACTAAAAGCTACCTTTATTGCACACTTACCAAATGAACTGAATTACTGTGAGCATCTTACATATAATTTATACATAATTATTTAATCCATTCATCAGCTAATGTGGGAGGCAGAGTATAAAACTATGGTCCAGAGAATTTAATTATGTATCCATAATTATATAGCCAGGATTTGAATCCAGACACCTAGTGCCTGCACCTGTACTCCAAAATACTCCCACCACTGCCTCTCATAAAGGCTAGAGCTCAGGTGTGGGACATATGGAAAGAGAAACCTAAGGTGGACATGACCAACTATTTGATGTAAAGGGATCACGGTAAAAAAAACCAAAATAAATAAAAAAATGCTTAGAGGTGAGTTGGAGTTCCAGGAAAATATTGTTAAGGAAAGAAAGGGACAGTGTTTATTAATCTCTGGCATTGGGCCCCATATAATAGGCTCCATATGCAGATCATTAATTTTCAAGTCCTATGTGTTGCAAGGTGATTATTATAACTTTATTTTACAAAGAGAAATTGAGACTCATAAAGGAAAAAACAACTTGCCCAAGTTTACAAATTTATATACTGGAGATTATATTTGAACTGAGACCTACCTGAATTCAGAGTTCACAGCTTTTTATTTTTATCATAATTATATGATTGTTTCATTTATACATATATCCAAAAAGTAATGAACAAAGGCAACAAACATATTGGCACTAACTCTTAAAATATACATTTTCCATTATTCTGTCAATGGTCCAAAAAGCTTATTATAATTCTTTATGGAATTCTGTAATGATCCTGAATTTAAAAACCCTATGTGAAACATGTGTTTTGTTCCTGACATACTGCATAGCTTNTTCTGGAGTAAGATAGTCACCTTAATCCTCTGCATAAGTGCCCCAAAAGGAATGTGATAGCACAAAAACGATGAAACCAATTCCTTCTTCCATGAAGTCTTTGCTCAATTTTATTCAAAGATAAAATGGAGAACATAAATTATTCTGTGTTGTCACTTAACACTCATTTTTTTATTCCCTCTGTGAATGTAAGTTTCTAAGAATATTTTATTGTATTTACTGCAATTTTCTAATCTTTGTGGAAATAACACAGCAAATGCCAAATTGGTTAAACTTCCACATTTTTTGAAAGACAACTGAATTGATATATTTTTCTTTTGCTTGACACTTGGATATAAGACTATCTTTCAAATGCATGAAATAAAAGCAACAGTTACAAAACAGTGTGTCAATATGTTTTCAAAAAATGTGGAACCTTTGAAAGTGGGTTGTCCAGCTGAAATTTAGGAATCATATTAAGAAATATGAAAAAAGCAGAATTTTGATATAGACAGTCCCTAATTTACTGATGATTCAACTTAAGATTTTTCAACTTTATATTGGTGCAGAAGCGATATGTGTTTAGTTGAAACCATACATTAAGTACACATACAACCATTCGGTGTTTCACTTTCAGTAAAGAACTCAACAAATTATAAAAGATAGTCAGCACTTTATTATGAAATAGGATTAATGTTAGATAATTTTGCCCAACTGTATGCTAATGTAACTGTCCTGAGCACATTTAAGGTAGGATAACCCAAGCTATGATGTTCAGTAGATTAGGCGTATTAAATTCATTTTTGACTTACAATATGTCAACTTATGATGG
>NW_007727508.1:361996-368958 GCF_000696425.1 Galeopterus variegatus
ATTGTCTTCCAAGGACCTATTTAAACTTTACCAAATTTATTCAGTTTATTTTTTATCTTATTGTCAGCAGAAAATAGGCCTTAAATAAGGGACATGAGTAGTGGAATACCACAGAAAAGATTTCAAAAATATTATTTCAAATGCCATCAAATATAAATATGAATTAACACATAATGATATAGAACAGAGAATGGTTAAAGTGAGTTGTGAAAATTAGGTTCATAGAGAAAAGGTAAGGTCAAAGACCAAATTCTTGAAAGCATTGATGGAATAAATGGAGAAGACTTTTCAAATAACACACACAATGTCACCATGTTATGAACTGGTAAACATTAGGATGAGGTGGATTGGTTTGGCAGGAGTATAAAAACTAGGGTTAGAGCTTAGAGGAGCAATAAATGGAGGTGGATTTATGTTAATGAATCACTAACTTGACTTCAAAGCTTGAAAGAGGAGAGCCCAACCCAGCCACCACCAAAGGCACCAACACAATAGGAGCCATGTGGGACACTGGTAAACAACCCTGCCCCCAAGAGGCTGACCTGCCACAGTTGAGGGCACCAATGTAACAGGCAGCCACACCATCAGCAACACTCCCTGTCACTGCTGCAGACACCATCGCTGAACAAGAGGGCCATTACAGCCACCACCACAGAAATTTCCACCACAAGGTTGGCTCACTGCTACACCAGTAGCCACTACAATCTCATAGGTGATCCACTGACCACTCATCAGCATGAACAGAAGGAGAGTCACCAGCGGAGCCTAGGGAAAGAGGAAAAAAAAAAACATAAAACCTACCCAGGGTCACCCATTCAAATTGAGGAGTACTAGTATATCCCAGTGCACTTGATGCATCAGAAGGAGCTAGCCAGGGTGCAAACAGGCCAGCCCAAGAATACCCACAGTAACCTAAAAGTGACAAGACTCCAAGGCACTATCCCCAAAATTCAAGAGCTTGCCCATGCCCTGACAAACCGACACAGTGTCACCACTCTCAGCAAGGAAATACTAAGGGCTCCAGGGACTAAGCCATGGAGCCACTCTCATGCAACTGCAACACTGAATTCAGCCAAAGTACCTACATGGAAACTACACTACTGTACCTACCTGGAACCAATGCTAAAACACCCTATTCAATTGTCATTATAAAACACATCTACAAGAGGAACCCACTCTCCTCAATCCCCACTTCAGAGTACTAGAAAATCAACTGCTCTACTAGATGACTAAACACTAACATACAGATACTAGGGGGAAAAATATATATAGAAAATATGACACAATGAAAGGAATATAACAATTTTCAAATATCAGATCCTATAGAAAAAGAAGTCCTTGAAATGACTGAAAAGGAATTTTGAGCAAGAATTTTAAGGAAGCCCAATGGGATATAAGAAGACTCAGTTAGACAACACAACAAAATGATTAAAAAAAATCATCCAGTATTTGAAATAGGAAATGTACAAAGAAATTAATGCCATAAAATAAAATGTAGTAGAGCTGTGGAGCTGAAGGATTCATTCAATGAAATAAAAAGAGGGAGAGAGCACTTAAACAGCAGACTAGAACAAGCAGAAGAGAGATTCTGATCTTGAAGATGGCCTTTCCAAATAACACAGGCAAACAAAAAAAAAAAAAAAAGAAAGAAAGAAAAAAGATTTTAAAGGTAAAGATAATCTAAGAGATAGAAGACAACTTTAAGCTCAGAAATATCCAAATCATGAGTATTCCAGAAGGAGAGGAAAAGGAAAAGACATTGAAAACAAATTCAATGAAATAATAGTGGAAAACTTCCCAGGTACAGGAAGAAATATGGACCTTCAGATCCAGGAGGCTGAAAGATCCTTAAACAAATTCAACTCCAAAAGATTCTCTCCAAGAAATGTTACAGTCAAATTGGCAAAACTCAAAGAGAAAATCTTAAAAACAGCAAGAAAAAGTGTCAAGACAACTATAAGGGTGCCACTATCAGACTAATAGCACTTTTCACCAGGAACACTAAAGGCCAGAAGAGAATGGGATGATATATTCAAAACAGTAAAAGACAAATATTGCCAGCCAAGAATACTACACCCAGCAAGCCTATCCTTCAGAAATGAAGGGCAAATAGTATATTTCCCAGACAAACAAAAACTGTGTGAGTTTACCACTACATGACCAGCCCTACAAGAAATCCTCAAGGGAGTACTGCTGCACCTTTTATCTGAAAAAAAACAATCACTACCATGAATACACATGAAAGAACAAAATCTACCAGTAGAACAAAAATGTAAATGTAATGAGAAAAAAACTTTATTTAACCACCTCAAGAAACCAACAAACACAGAAGAAAAAAAATAGAAAAAAAAATATTTAAAACATCTAAACAAAAATAAATAAAATGCCAGGATTATCATCACCTTTCAATAATAACACAATGTAAAAGGATTAAATTCTCCACTAAAAGGACACAGACTGACTGACTGGATTAAAAAGATAGACCCAACAATATGCTGTCTTCAAGAGATTCACCTCACCTGCAAAGACACAGAGACCAAGAGTGAAAGGATGGAAAAGGATATACCATGCAAAGAGAAATCCCAAACCAGCAGGAGTAGTTACTCTTACATCAGATAAAATAGACTTTAAGTTGAAAACCATAAAAAGAGACAGAGAAGACCACTATAGGATGATAAAAAGTGATCTATCCAGCAAGAGAACATGAAAGTCAGAAATATATATGAACCCAACATTGGAACAGCCAAGTATATAAAGCAAGCTCTATTAGAATTAAAGAAAGAGATAGTTCCAAATACCATAATAGTTGGGGAACCGAACACACCTCTCTCAACATTGAAACAGTCATCTAGGCAAAAAACAACAGAGAAACACAAGATTTAAACCATACATTAGACCAATTGGACTTGGAAGATATCTACAGAACATTTCATCCAATAACCACAGAATATACATTCTTCTCATCAGCACATGGAACATTCTGCAGGACAGACTACATGTTAGGTCACAAATCAGTCTCAACAAATTTAAAAAAATTGGAATTATTCCATGTATTTTTTAAGACCATAAAGGATTAAAACTAGAAATCAATAACAAATGAAACTATGGACACTATACAAACACATAGAAATTAAACAGCATTGCCCTGAATGACATATGGGTCCAAGAGGAGATTAAACGGGAAATTGGAAAATGTCTTAAATATAATGAAAATAACGATACCATACCATACCTGTAGGATACTGCAGAAACAGTACTAACAGGAAAGTTTATTGCAATAAATGCTTACTTCAGAAGAATAGGAAGATTTCAAATAAAGAATCTAATACTACACCTCAAAGAACTAGAAAAACAAGAACAATCCAGCCCCAAAGACAGTAGATGGAAAGAAATAATGAAGATAAGAGTAGAACTAGATGAATTAGACCACTCCCACAAAACACAGAACATCAATGAAACAAAACCTTGTTTATTTGAGAAGATAAACAAAATAGACTAGACATTAGCTAGGCTGACTAAAATAAGAGAGAAGACATAAAAAACAAAAATTAGAAATAAAAAAGGAGAAATTACAACTGATAGCACAAAAATACAAAGAATCATTATAGAGACTAATAAACAACTATATGCTAAAAATTTGAAAACCTGGAGGAAAAGGATAAATTTCTGGACACATACAAACTATCATGGCTGAACTAAGAAGACACAGAAAACTTGAACAGACCAATAACAAGCAAAGAGATTGAAGCTGTAATCAGCAGTCTACCAACAAAGAAAAGCCCAGGAAAAGATGACTTACTGCCAAATTCTACCAAACTTTTAAAGAAGAATTAATACCAATTCTCTTCAGACTATTCCAAAAAATTGAAACAGTGGCCATTATCCCAAACTAATTCTACATCTGATACCAAAACCAGGCAAAGATACAACAAAGAAAGAAAAGTACAGGCCAATATATTTTGATGAATATAGATGAAAAAATCCTCAACAAAATATTAGCAAATAAAGTACAGCAATAAGTCAAAACAATTATACACCATGATAAAGTGGGATTCTCATCACTCAGCATCTGGGAAATACAAGATTAGTTTAACATACACAAGTTAATAAATGTGATACATCACATCAACAAAATTATGGACAAAAACCATATGATTATCTCAATAGATGTGAAAAAGCACTTGACAAAATTCAACATACCTTCATGATAAAGACTCTCAGCAAATTAGGTACAGAAGAAAAATACCTCACCACAATACAATCAACAAAATTATGGACAAAAACCATATGATTATCTCAATAGATGTGAAAAAGCACTTGACCAAATTCAACATACCTTCATGATAAAGACTCTCAGCAAATTAGGTACAGAAGAAAAATACCTCACCACAATACAATCCAAATACAACAAACCAATATCATCCTGAATAGGGAAAAGTTGAAAGCTTTTCCCTTCAGAATGGGAACAAGACAAGGATGCCCACTTTCTCCACTCCTATTTAACATAGTATTGGAAGTATTAGCTAGAGCCATCAGAGAAGAGAAAGAAATAAAGGGTACCTAGATTGGAAAAAGATGATGTCAAATTTTTCCTCTTTATAGATGACATGACCCTATATAGAGAGAAGCCTGAAGACTGTACAAAAAACTCCTAGAGTTAATAAACAATTTCAGCAAAGTTGCAATATACAAAATCAACATGCAAAAAACAGTAGCATTTTTTTACCCCAACAATGAACCAGCAGAAATTGAAATCAAGAAAGCTAGCTATATTCACCAAAACAATAAAATACCTAGGAATTAAGTTAACCAAGAATGTGAAAGATCTCTATGAAGAGAACTATAAATCACTGTTGAAAGAAATTAAAGAGGACACAAAAAGATAGATATTCCATGCTCTTAGATTAGAAGAATTAACATTGTGAAAATGTCCATTATACCCAAAGTGATCTACAGACTCAACACAATCACTTTCAATATACTAATGACATTCTTCACAGAAATAGAAAAACAAAAACAAAAATGAAACAATCCTAACATTCATTTGGAACAGTAGAAGATTCTGAATCACCAAAGCAATCCTAAGCAAAAAAATAAAGCCAGAGGCATAACATTACATGGCTTCAAACTGTACTCCAAAGCTATTGAATCCAAAACAGCATGGCATGGGCATAAAAACAGATAACAGCATCATGGACCAATAGCAGAGAATAGAGAACCCAGAAGTCAGCCCATATACCTACAGCCAACGGATCTTTGACAAAGGTACCAAGAACATACATTGGGGAAAAGACTGCCTCTTTGATAAATGGTGCTGGGAAAATTGGACATCCATATGTACAGGGATGAAACTAGACCCGTACCTCTTGCTGTATATCAAAGTTAACTCAAAATGGATTAAATAATTAAATATACATACTGAAACTATAAAACTCCTAAAATAAAACATAGGGAAACACTTCAGGAAGTAAGACTGGGCATAGACTTTATGAATATGATCCCAAAAGCACAGACAACAAAAGGAAGAATAAACAAATAGGGTTATATAGAAATAAGGAGATTCTGCACAGCAAAAGAAACAAAGTGAAAAGAAAACCAACAGAGTGGGAGAAAATATTTGCATTTGACAAAAGATTAATATCCAGAATGTACAAGGATCTCAAACAAATTAACAGTGAAAAAACAAGTAGCCAATTAGAAAATGGGCAAAGAACCTGAATAGGCATTTCTCAAAAGGAGATATGCAAATTGCCAACAGAGACATGAAAAAATGCTCAACATCACTCAGCATCTGGGAAATGCAAATCAAAACCATATTGAAATATCATCTAACCCCAGTTAGACTGGCTATCATAAAAAAGACAGAGAATAACAAATGCCAACAAGGATGCAGAGAAAGGAGAACAATCCTACACTGTTGATGGGACTGTAAAATGGTGCGGCCATTATGGAAAATAGTTGGGAGGTCCCTGAAACAACTACAGATAGAAGTACCATATGACCCAGCAATCCCACAGTGAGGTATATACCCAAAGGAATGGAAATCTCATGACAAAGGGACACCTGTACCCCCATGTTTATTTTAGCTATATTCACAATAGCCAAGAGTTGGAATCGACTTAAATGCCCATCACTGGATGATTGAATATGGAAAATATGGTGTATTTATACAATGGAATACTACTTTGCCATGAAAAAAGAATGAAATACTGCCATTTACAGCAACATGGATGAACTTAGAGAAAATTACATTAAGTGAAATAAGCCAAGCACAGAAAGAGAAATACTGCATGTCCTCACTTATATTTGGGAATGAATAAAAAAATAAAAGAAAAGAAAAAAATAAAGGAAACAAAAATCACAATAATTGGTTGAATTTTTTAATAAAGGAGAGCATAATTGAGGCTGCTGAGTAGGGATAGGGAGGAACTGGTAAAGGAAAAAATAAAAGTAAATAAAAAATAAAAATAAAGTCAAAAGTTAGCCTTGTAACCCATGAAGTCTGCACTTATACCTATGTTACCTGTGTTTTTTGCCTCCTAGATCTTCTCATTATTTCATGGCAACTCATCTCAATCCACTGTGCTGTATTTTAATAGTTCTATTGCTGATTATCACAAATGGTAGTCATTGCAACTTTTTTCAATTTCTCAGAAGATTTCATCATTATGCACAGTAAAAATGAAATGATATTTTCTCCTTTTATTAGTGATTAAAAGAAAATAAGACGTGTTGTTTCTAATAAAATAAATGTTGAAACTAAAAAAATTCTTGACATAATAATAATAATTATTATTATTATTGAAGAGTGCCTTGTTATAAACAAGCTAATTTTTTTTTTCCCCTTTTTTTGTCTTTTTTCATGTCCGGCAACGGATCACAACCCTCAGTGTTGCGCCCATACTGGACCGGGACCGGCAAGGGATCGCAACCCTCGGTGTTGCGTCCGCACCTCGCTCAGC
>NW_007727508.1:369362-372743 GCF_000696425.1 Galeopterus variegatus
ATAATAATAATAATTATTATTATTATTGAAGAGTGCCTTGTTATAAACAAGCTAATTTTTTTTTTCCCCTTTTTTTGTCTTTTTTCATGTCCGGCAACGGATCACAACCCTCAGTGTTGCGCCCATACTGGACCGGGACCGGCAAGGGATCGCAACCCTCGGTGTTGCGTCCGCACCTCGCTCAGCCAGTGAGCGGGAACCGGTCTGTATGTGGGATCCGAATCCTCGGCGGGAGCGCCGCCGCACTCCCAAGCGGCGCACTGTGCAGTGCGCCACCAGGCCGGCCCCAAAGCTAATATTTTTAAATACTTGAGAATTAATCATGTGATGTCTGTTAGTTTTCATGTTTAATAAAATGAATACAGTCATGTGTTGCTTAATGATAGGAATACATTTTCAGAAATGCATCTTAAGGCAATTTTGCCATTATGCGAACATCATGTAACATACTTACACATACCTAGATGATATAGCCTGCTACACACCTAGGCCATATGGGGTACAGCCTATTGCTCCTGGGCTACAAATACGTACAGCATGTAACTGTACTGAATACTGTAGGCAATTGTTAAGTATTTCCATATCTTAACATACCTAAACATAGAAAATATACAGTAAAAGTATGATATAAAAGATTAAAAAGATGGTACTACACCCATATAGGGCACTTCTCATGAGTGGAGCTTGGAGGACTAGAATTTGCTCTGGGTGAGTGAGTGAGTGAGTGGTGAGTGAATGTGAAGGCCTAGGACATTAATGTACACTATTGTAGACTTTATAAACACTGTACACTCAGGCTACATTAAATTTGTCAAAATATGTTTTTATAAAATAATTAGTTTATGTAGTTTACTATAATTTTTGTACTTCATAAACTTTTTATCTTTTTAATTATTATGACTTTTTTGTAATAACACAGCTTAAAACACACATTGTACAGCTGTACAAAAATATTTTATTTTCCTATATTCTTACTTAATAAGCTTTTTTCTATTAAAAAAATTTTTTTCTACTTTTAAAATTTTTGGTTAAAAACTAAGACCCCAACATACACATTAACCTAAGATTACACAGGGTCAGGATCATTGACATCACTGTCTTCCACCTCTACATCTTATCCCACTGGAAAGTCTTCAGGGGCAATAACATGCATGGAGATATAATCTCTCATGGCAACAATGCTGCCTTCTGGAATACTTCCTCGAAGACCTGCCTGAGGCTCTTAAGAAGTGTCACTCTTTCCAGCAATAGGACAATGGTAGTTTCCTTGCTTTTTTCTTTTTTCTTTCTTTTCTTTATTTTTTTCATCATAGATTTGCTTGTAAGCAGATAACGCATCATGAACATTTCTCTCTTTTAATGAAAACATTTTGGTGTTGGGGTTTATATTTTCAAACTTTTTAAAGAGCACGTTGAGGTCTGTAGAAGCTTCTGCTAAACCCTTCACTGTGAATTTTCTTGGGGGTTCTTTTTCTTCTCCTGCGGCTTTCTTTTCTCATGCTTCGTCTTCAGCTGTGTGTTCTTATTTAAGTTCCAACTCCTCATTAGTCAATTCCTCTGGAACCACTTCAAGGAGCACCTCAATCTCATCCTCATCCACACCCAGGTTAAAGTTGTTTGCCATCTCAGCCACTTTTGTTGATTCTTACAACCTCATCATCCTTGGCAAATCCTTTAAAGTCATGAGCAAACCTGTTGAATGAAGTCTTCCAGATACCATTCATATACTCCTTGATGACTTTACCCCAAGCCCAAGCAAGATTCTTGTTGTAGTCACAGATGTTGTAATCCTTCCAGAATTACATCAGTGTCTTTAGGTGTCTTCCTCATTTGCAGCAATAGCCTGGGGAAATGTCCTCCTCAGGTAGTAGGCTTTAAAAGCTGCTATGACTCCTTGATTCATTGGTTGGATAAAAACAGTGTTGTTTGGAGGGAGGAGCATTATGATGTTGGGACAAAAAACACCAATAAAAGGAAATTGTGCAGAAGCATTATCAATAATAACCGAAATCTTGAAAGGTATGTTATTCTCCAAATAGTACTTCTCCATTTCATTGGCATAATAATTCAGGAGGTCATATAGGAAGAGGAGCGGGGTCATCCGTGATTTCTTATTGCTCCTGTTGTATTTTGGCAGTGTGTGCTTAGGTATGATTGAAGGTCCTGTGTTCTTCTCACTGTGCCAGATCAGAAAGAGTTTTAATTTGTAGCCTGCAATATTGCCCCCAAGCAAGATTGTTGTCCTGTCCTCAAAAGCCTTGAAACCTGGCATTGACTTGATCTCCTTATGGATAAAAGTCTTTTTAGGTATTTGTTACCAGAATAGGGAGACTTGGTCCACACTGAAGATTTGCTCTGGCAAGTAATTTTTCTTCGCAATCAGCTTATCTGGAGTTTCCAGAAATTCCCACCACTCACTTTCACATTATGTAATAGTAGTTTTTGAATCATTTAAACCACCCAGAGCTAGTAGTAAATTTAACATCATAATCAGGTCAAGCCTTTTCTTCATTGAACATTGCAAACAAACTTTTTGCTTTTGTTTTTGATCACTGTGATGCTAACAGGGATATGCTTCTGTGTCTGGTCTTTAATCCAGGTCATTAGAAGTTTCTCCATATCTGATATAGGCCCTTCTTAAATTTTTGTTAGTTTAATTGTCTTCAATAAAGCTTATAACAGCTATAATATATAGCTTATAAAAGCCTATAACAGCTTCCATCACTTTTTTTTTCCTTCAAGATTGCAGCTATGGTGGAGTGGAACGTTGCCTGAATGGTGAGCAAAAAACCATAAACAATTTTCTACCTTCATAGTCCTTAATCACTTTTAATTACATTTCCAAGTTAATCACCTAATGTGACCTTTTACAGGCAACATTAGCAGTATATTTTGTACTCTTAAGGTCCCTTATGAACAAACCCACATCAAATTAAATTAATCATGAGAGAAAACAGTGCATTCAAGACAAGCAGCAAACACAAGTTTTGAGGCTGCTGTTGGTGCAACATGGCATATAGTTTTGTAGTAAACGACTTTTTTAAAAAAAGTAGAAGGAATCCACCCTAAAATAATAGTTAAAAGTATAGCATAGTAAATACATAAACAAGTAATATAGTCATTTACTGCACATACTTGTTTGTGCTATACTTTAGCCCAGTTTGCACCAGCATCGCCCAAACATGTGAGTAATGCATTGTGCTAAGACATTAAAACAGTGATGATGTCACTATGCAATAGGAACTTTTCAGCTTCACTGTAATCTTATGGGAACACCACAGTATATGGGGTCCTTCTTTGAGCAAAACATCACTATGAGGCTCAGGATTGTATCTGGGAAGATTCTAGTCCCCTTATCAAATTTACCCGTTATTCTTAAAT
>NW_007727508.1:373743-375301 GCF_000696425.1 Galeopterus variegatus
GCTAGTAGTAAATTTAACATCATAATCAGGTCAAGCCTTTTCTTCATTGAACATTGCAAACAAACTTTTTGCTTTTGTTTTTGATCACTGTGATGCTAACAGGGATATGCTTCTGTGTCTGGTCTTTAATCCAGGTCATTAGAAGTTTCTCCATATCTGATATAGGCCCTTCTTAAATTTTTGTTAGTTTAATTGTCTTCAATAAAGCTTATAACAGCTATAATATATAGCTTATAAAAGCCTATAACAGCTTCCATCACTTTTTTTTTCCTTCAAGATTGCAGCTATGGTGGAGTGGAACGTTGCCTGAATGGTGAGCAAAAAACCATAAACAATTTTCTACCTTCATAGTCCTTAATCACTTTTAATTACATTTCCAAGTTAATCACCTAATGTGACCTTTTACAGGCAACATTAGCAGTATATTTTGTACTCTTAAGGTCCCTTATGAACAAACCCACATCAAATTAAATTAATCATGAGAGAAAACAGTGCATTCAAGACAAGCAGCAAACACAAGTTTTGAGGCTGCTGTTGGTGCAACATGGCATATAGTTTTGTAGTAAATGACTTTTTTAAAAAAAGTAGAAGGAATCCACCCTAAAATAATAGTTAAAAGTATAGCATAGTAAATACATAAACAAGTAATATAGTCATTTACTGCACATACTTGTTTGTGCTATACTTTAGCCCAGTTTGCACCAGCATCGCCCAAACATGTGAGTAATGCATTGTGCTAAGACATTAAAACAGTGATGATGTCACTATGCAATAGGAACTTTTCAGCTTCACTGTAATCTTATGGGAACACCACAGTATATGGGGTCCTTCTTTGAGCAAAACATCACTATGAGGCTCAGGATTGTATCTGGGAAGATTCTAGTCCCCTTATCAAATTTACCCGTTATTCTTAAATATAGGATACTTAAATCTTCTGTAGATTGGTAGTTTCCTTAGATGACAATTTCCTGAGCCTTAATATATAGCCAATTTGGCTGTTGTTTGTTGGCATACAGATCTGTTTCCTGTTTTCCAATCTACTATGTGCAAAATGATAGATTGTGTGAGATACGTTTTGATTAACCATAAAACTAAGAACAACACAGCTTTGATTACATGGGGTATTTCTTTTATCATTAATAAATTATATTATTCATGAGGACAACATACAGTTTATGTTTTTCCTTTCTTATGCTATTTTTCCTCTAAGTCTGGGAGAACCAATATTTTATCCACAGTAAAATATAATAGTTATTGTAGAGTTAGGGCTAGGGTCTGCAGCTCACAGACCTCTCAAGCCCATTCACAAATGTGTGACAGGCAGGTCTATGAGCTAGGTAATCAGCAAAAAGGTCCTTGGAGCCTTGGTTGAAGTAGGAATAATCTTATTCAGCACACACGATACTATGAGCTAGGTTGTTATGGAGAGAAACTCAGAAACTCAACTGCTACTGGCAAAGTCCAAAGAAAAACTGAAAACTGAGCAGCTGCCAACAGAGTAAACATGCTCTATGGTAAGACAGGAGCTTTCTTCACAAACTGCAGAACACACAATAGC
>NW_007727508.1:375918-388856 GCF_000696425.1 Galeopterus variegatus
TTAAGGCTTAGTCTATAATTCTGTCCTTTAGTCACATATATCTGGTTAGTAGTCATCGTTGATGTGATTTTCCATGGGAATCTTCTAGTCATACTGATGTGAAGTTCAGTGCATATTCGGTAGATGATAACACCAATGTATGTATGTATGCAGTCGACTCTGGTGCAGTGCCTGCAGCCAGAACACTATGGGTGGAAAAACAGAAGAGTTATTGATACGAATAGGGGAAGTTCTTGCTCCTCTGGTAAGATACATGCCAGTTTGCCATCCTGAAAAAGTATGGTTGCTGGAATAGGTATCTTACCTGGTCTGGGGCCCCACAAGGCCAGACGCTCAACCCCCCAACCAGACCTGAGCAGAGGGAGCCTGACTAAATTATTCTATCTTCCCCGCAATCCACCCCTTCAGGGTCCCTCAACGTACAATCTATACACTAAAAATCTTCCGCGATGTTTCCTTAGCGAGGGTAAATGACCCATTTATTTATACAACCTATTGTTTGTTCGATATGCCTTAAGGCTTGTCCTTAAGGCTTAGTCTATAATTCTGTCCTTTAGTCACATATATCTGGTTAGTAGTCATCGTTGATGTGATTTTCCATGGGAATCTTCTAGTCATACTGATGTGAAGTTCAGTGCATATTCGGTAGATGATAACACCAATGTATGTATGTATGCAGTTGACTCTGGTGCAGTGCCTGCAGCCAGAACACTATGGGTGGAAAAACAGAAGAGTTATTGATACGAATAGGGGAAGTTCTTGCTCCTCTGGTAAGATACATGCCAGTTTGCCATCCTGAAAAAGTATGGTTGCTGGAATAGGTATCTTACCTGGTCTGGGGCCCCACAAGGCCATACAAACAAAAGACCAGTAACTCTCTGACTTTGGCCATGGTCCCACAATATCCACCTGCCACTGTGTCAGGGGCACTCTCATACGAGTTATCTGCCCATCAGGGGCACCCATCTGCTCATCAGGAGCACATCTGCCCATCAGGGGCATTTTTTCTCAGGTTTATGTGGCACCTGGTGAGCCATCAACCACCTGGTCTTGCAGCCAGCATGCTGCATTCTCCAATGTAGCCACCCAGCTACATCAGCTGCTAGATCACCCTGCTACATCAGAGCTGTCTACAGCCATCTTACCTTAGCCAAGACATCAGCTTCATCATTGCCAATTCAACATGAGTCCTCCAGTACTTGCCTGCCCCCCCAAAATGAGCACCTTGGCCAGCTCCCTATTCAAAATGGAACATTTCATCTGCCTCCTCAGGAGCAATCAAAAAAGTCTTTGAAATCCACCGAACATACCTGGCTACCTGTTTCCAGACGTTTGGTAAAATGCTCTTCAGTGTACAATTGCTGCCACAAGGCAAAAAGAACCACATCTGGCTGCCAGTCAACTTTCTTCTTATCAACCCCTGCTGCAAGTAAGTCAAGCTGCATCTGCTTACAGCTAGTCTTGCTCGGTCCCTTTGGGATAAAATCCTGAGTATTTCTTGGGGGTTTGGTCTTAGACACCTTTTGGGCCCCTTTTGCTTATCTCCTGTCCTCTACTTCACCCAAGCCAGCTATCATGGTTGTTACCTCATGTATAGGACGACCAATATATGGGGCTAGTATGGCCATCAGTGACCCAAAGGACGTTGACGGGGCATTCTGCAGCACTATGTCTCTCATGCTGCCTGTAAAGTTTTCATTGTCCGGGCCATGAGTGTTCACATTAAACATGGACTGCCGCATCCCCAGCTCTCGAATTATTTGAACTAACTTAACATATGTTTGCCATTTAACTAACAATCCTGGGCAGTTCTCCAGCATTTGCCCACACAGTTAGGGAAGCTGCACTCACCCATTCCATTAAGGCATGATTACCTGGCCCTTGTGCATACGTGCGGCTATTTTGCAGCCGCTGCCTCTGGGACAGGTGCATGGTGATAGAGGACAATTTTTCCATCTCCTCACCAGAGCACATCACACATTCCACCCCTAGGTCCCATAACCGCAACAGCCAAGCAGCCAAGGGCTCCCTATTCTCTGCTGAAACTGTCTCCCCAAGTAAACTAGTTCAACCAGGGTATATGGGACATAGGTAATAAACTGAGTCACCTGTGGACTGCCCACTGGTTGTCCGCCTGGTCCCATAGGCTGCTCGTATTTCACTTTCTGGTGCACAACAGGTTGTGCCTGGGGATGCACAGTCTCCCCTAACTCACCACTGGGTTCGTCATCTTCCTTGGTGTGAAAAGTTGGAGTGTCCAGTCACTGCATATCATCCAGGACATCTGTCCATGCTTCCAACAACTCTGCTTTCCTCATTGAATCTTCCAGTAGCTGCACGTCATCCTCCAATAACTCTGCTTTCCGCTTCAAACCTTGATCAGTTTGCAGCAGAGTGAGCAAAAGCCCAGCTCTGGTCAGCAGAAAAGTGGCCACTGGGAACCACAAGCTCAAGAACAGCCACATTTTCTCCCCCTCCCAAGGGGCTTTCTGCTGCAATGCCTGGTCTATGCTGCCTTGCATTACAGAGAGCAGCAACCAGATCCCCATCAACAGGAAAGTGGCCACAACAATGTTCGAAAATAGCCACATTTCCTTCTTCTCCGAGGGCTTCTTGGCTCTTGTACCTGCTCAGAATCCTGCTCCAACCGTGCTAGTTGTCGGGCTCTGTTACCTGCCGGTAATCCTGCACTGACTGGGCCTATTGTTGAGCTATGGCTAGAGTCTGGACCTGACAGACCCCTTGAGCCATTCACAAACCCTTCACAAGCAGGTCTATGAGCTCAGTAACTGGCAAAAAGGCCCTTGAAGCCTTGGTTGAAGTAGGAATAGTCTTTATTTAGCACACACAACACTAGGAGCTAAGCAGTCCACAGAGAAACTCAAAAACTCAACTCAAAAACTCAACTGCTACAGCAAAGTGCAAAGAAAAACTGAAACGGAGCAGCTGCCAACAGAGTAAACATGCTTTATTGTTAGAAGTGAGCTCTCTTCATAAACTGCAGAACACACAAAAGCTACAAATCTAAAAATATACATTGGCACACACGAGCACTAACTCCACCCACACACACTTGTTTACAAGAAATGTGCTGCTTGACTCCCCAGCCAGACCTGAGCTGAGGTGGCCTCACTAAATTATTTTGTTTTCCCCACAGTTATCAAGAAAAGAAGTTTTATTTTTGCTTTGAGCACTAACTCCACCCACACACACTTGTTTACAAGAAATGTGCTGCTTGACTCCCCAGCCAGACCTGAGCTGAGGGGGCCTCACTAAATTATTTTGTTTTCCCCACAGTTATCAAGAAAAGAAGTTTTATTTTTGCTTTTTAAAATATCCCTTGAAAAATCTTAGTAAAATATATAAAAATCCATCCATTTGAGAAAAACATAGGGAACATTATAGGCTTCCCTTTATATGTTAGCATTTTCCAATTATTTTAAAAGCACAGTGTTTAAAATTGGGAAATTTAATAGATTGAAAGTTTGACCAAATCCATATAAGAAACTTTATTTTTAAACTGTGTACATTTCAAATACAATTGTTTGAAGAAATGGAAAAGAGAATCTATTCCACATATATAACAAAAGTCCCTACAAAATATTACTTGGTACAGGATAAACATATTGTAATAAAATTAATGTATTTTAAATTAAAGAATTGATCTGTTTGTATTTGCATTTTTGGTTTTGAAAACATATTTTTAGCATAAGCATTTCAGACCAACTATTATTTTTCTCTTGTCTAAACTTTTTCAATCCTTTATTTGTTAGTTAAACTTCAGGTTAATTTTTCATGTAGATCTCTATCTTGGCTTGTCAATTGCAACCATTTCTTGGTTACTAAAGTAAATAACTCTTATCTTTACCAAGCTCATTTATTTTATCTTTATTACCAGGGGCAGGGAAGGAAACAAAATGGGGAGAAGTAGGTCAAAGGGTACAAATTTGCAGTTTTGTGGGGAGAATAAGTTTAGAGATCTAATGCACAGTGTGATGATTATTATTACTACCATTGTATTTTATACTGGAAATTTGCTAAGAGAGTAGATTTTAGGTGCTCTTACCACATACACACACACAAAGGTAACTATGGGAATTAATAGATATGTTAATTTTCTTGATGGTGATAATCATTTCATTATAAATATATGTACTAAAACATCATTGTACATTGTGAAAGTTGTAAGAATCGAAATGGAGTCACTTATGCCAAACACTAACAAAATGGAGTCTGGAGGTCATGAAGGAGGTGTTCTCATGCACATATAACTATAATAAAAAATGTTATAAGGACTTTCTAAAAACTACAACCTTGCACAAGGACTACTACAACCTTGCACAGAGATTATGCCTACCAACTGCCTATTCAAACTGGGACTGACACCACCCTTGTTATTAATCCTTGTAGCCAAGGATAAATGTTTTACAACAACTTATGTACTTAGCTAACCTTTCTGTTTTGCTTTTAAATACCCTTGCCTTCCTTTGCCTCCCTGGATACACCCATGGCCCCCAGTGGTCCATCATGACATCCATCTCTTGTCATTCATTCCTGAATAAACTTGTTTCTTTGGCGAGTCTCTATCTCTGTGATTATTTCAAGTTATACACCTGAAATATATACAGCAACAACAGAAATAAATAAAAGGAGTCGCCACATCTGCAAGGTACTACTTCCAGGGTCTACAGATATTTCTACTGTAACATAATAGTAAAAATGCTATTCATCATATAAAAATAATAAAAAGTTTACTAAAAATGTGCTTACAAACTCCATTTACTGTATACCTTCATATACAAGAACATGTGATTATTTAATTGTGTTAAGTACCCATTACTGCTGTTTAGAAATTACCACAAACTAGCTACTTAAAACAACACAAATCTATTATTCCATAGTTCTACAGATCAGAAATCTTACATGGATTTCATCAGTCTAAAATCTGGGTGTTGACATGGCTGCATTTCTTTTGATGGTTCCAGGGGAGAATCTGTTTCCATGCTTATCCAAGTTGTTTGAAGAATTCAGTTCCCTGTGGTTATAGGACTGAGGTACCATTTCCTTGCTGGCTGTGAGCTGAGTGCCTTGCTCAGCTCCTAGGGACCACTCACATTCTTTTTGGCTCATGATTTTTTTCCTCCATTTTCAAAGCAAGGAAACATGTGTCAAATCTCTTTTACACTTCAAATGCTTTCTACTACTTATTCCATTTTCTGTTTTCTGTTTTCTGGTCTTCCACTTTATAAGGTCCATGTGATTATATTGGGCCTACCTGATAATCTATGATATTCTTCATATTATAAGGTTATAATTTAATTATATCTGAAAAATCCTTTGCCATGTAAGGTAAAATACTCACTGATTCTAGGGAGTTGGATGAATTTGGGGAGTCATTGTTCTGCCTACCACAGTCCACCATCTAGCTTCCAAAGGTTCATATCCACAGCACAGGCAAAATACATTTACTCCAACTTGATGTTCCCAAATGTCTTATTCTATTACAACATCAACTCAAGGCCTAAAATGTAATCTAAATTTCATCAGCTTTAAAATCCCAGACTTTATTATCTAAGTCCTGTAAATCAGGTATGGATGAGGCTCTGGGTATAATCCATTCTGAGTGTCATTCATCAATTGACCTGTGAAACTAAAGAAACAGGTCATCTGTTCTCAAAATAAAATGACAAAACCAAAGTAGGAAAACAGTTATAGATGTTCCAGTACAAAAAGGGAGAACATGAAGATAAAAGGAGTCACTCATACCAAGCAATTCTGAAATACAATAATGAAAACCCCATTATGTTTTAAGACATGAAAATAATTCTCTGTGGTTCTTAGTTCCACCCTCAGAGTACTCTGCTCCGTTTTTGGAGTCATTCTTTCTTTTTCATGAAAGGCTGCAGGTGTTTGCAGCTGAATACATTTATCAGCTTATTCTTGCTAGTAGAATTTTGGGGTTCTACTGACAAGAACGAGGACCTTCTTTCATTTTGTAATGTCTCTGTTCCTTTAAGTCCAAGCTATCAACTTTTTTGCTGCTGTATAATTCTCAATAACTTTGTGCATCTTCTAGTACATCATGGAGACTTATAACACTAACAAGAATAAATTACTATGGAATCCTATTGCTATTTTGGCTATTTGGGCTTTTGCTGAGTTGGCTGGGGGCTTCAGTAAGGCCCCTAGTAGTTAGATTGAGGAAATATGAAAGCCACAAACTGACCCCTCAAAGACCCTTTTATATAACTACATGTTCTTTACATTTTGATCTTTCTGAAGTACTAGAAAAAGATTGTACAGTCACATCTATGACAATTTCTCTAGAACATGCTTTCCTGACAGTAATCTCTCAATTTCACCATCTGGGTAGGCTAACAATTTTCAAAATCATCAAGTCTTAGCTACTTCATGTTTGATGTTTTTTGTTTTTTTCAGTTTGTTTTTAAAATCTATCATTCTCTAACATTTTATTGTAAGGAATCACTTGCTTTGTCCAACAAAAGGTAAACAGGAGTCTTACTCCTGACTTAAATCACTTAAAAGTAAAAATGAAATTCTCTATATGTTCTTTTTTTCCACTGTGAAAGTTTGAGAAGGTGATTTTATAATGGATGAAGCTTCATCAGCCCAGGCCTCTACCAGCTCTGTGTGAGAATTAAACTGTTGTAATTTTAAGCTACTGAGTATTTGGAATTACTTGTTACTGCAGCATGATGTAGCCTTCGCTGACTATAAGATAAGAAATATAAGTGAATTTCTCTTAATTAGTAATGGATGGCAGTGGTGAAGTGAAAGAAAAGTTAAGGAAAATGTCACTAAGAATCAAATCACTTTTATAGGAGCATGGCTGCAAGGAAAACAAACACTACTGTGACTAAACCAAGGAAAGTCTACTTAAATACAGATGATTTTTTTATACTAAAAATACTGGAGAAGAAAATTTTATTTTTCAATAAGGATAGAACAATTTATGGAACAAGATTTTTCAGGAGCATGGCTGCAAGGAAAACAAACACTACTGTGACTAAACCAAGGAAAGTCTACTTAAATACAGATGATTTTTTTATACTAAATATACTGGAGAAGAAAATTTTATTTTTCAATAAGGATAGAACAATTTATGGAACAAGATTTTTAAGCAGTTAAAAGAGGTTGAGATATGAAAAAAAAGTGATTTGCCTTTGCTTCAGGTAGCAGGGTAATTTAGTTTATTAAGTAGGTTAGAAAGTATGACCTTTTCTAAGGCAGGGCTGTGCCAATTTATACAGCAAAGGAGTCTAGTTTTGCTATTTTCACAGAAGCAAAGATGGGAATGAAAATATAACCACATTTATTATTTTTACCTCTCTCTCTAGCCTCTTCTGATACTTTTTTAAAACAAAATAAGAAGGAAAAAATAAAGTAGCATACATAGCACTGCATACTTGATTTCCAGGTTAATCCTTCTTCAAGTTAACTTTTTAATGTAAGTTGAAATGACATATATTTTATGGAATTTGTAATGCCATGTACACTTTCCTTAAAGTGTATGCTAAGTGTCCAAAATGATGCAAGGCATTGTTAAAAGACATCTCTGGAAATCCTACACATTTAATTTGCTGATTTTTAATTTGTACATGGTAAGGAATATTAGTTATCAATCCTTAGCTATGGAATTATGGATGATTACATAATATATTGCTTTCTGTATACACTGGAAAGTTGATAAAAATAAATCTAATATATTTGAAAGTTTAGAATTACTGATGCAAAGGCTTTTTTTTTTTGGCCATCCAATGATAGAAAATAAGTGAATCAACAGTATCTCCTTGGTTTCTATTTCAAAAGAATTCAATTTCTTCTCACCGTTGAGATATAATACGTCCTTCTATTTCCACCCACTGAAAAAGAATCAGTTTTATGTTCGCTTGCTAAGTTCTTTTTCTAACTCTGCAAGCCTCAGGGAAACCTAATTAAAAGTGTTGGCTGTTACAAAATGCTTTCTCTTTATTTAACCTTGAGCGTTTCCCAGTATTTTGAACATGTAACAATGTAGTGAAACAGCAAATATAATTCTGCAATTTTAGTTTAAATTTGTCCCTTCTTTACAGTGAGATTTTAGAAATAAAGTTTATCCTAGGATAATTTTTTTCTATATGTCTAACCTGGACCAGATAGAACTACAAAACTGAATATTCTATATGAAATTACTTTTCAAGAAAACGGTTTGTAGTTAAGATTTCTGGCTACCTCATGCAGAGGTGAACCCAAAATCTTAAAGTACTACAAAAAATTCCAGTCTATCCCTTCATTTATAGGAAATACATGTTATAACTCATATTGGAATGATTTTAGAACCTTAATGAGATAATTATGTGTTAAATAAGAATGTAGATTTAAAAACTGAGGGCAAATTTGTATGAAACAGCTATTAGGGAATAGAACTATTAAACACAGCTGTATGTTGTGTATTTTTTAAAAATAACATCCCAACCACTCATTAAATTGCTGCTATGTTTAAAGAACTAAACTAAGATCTTTTCATACTATTACTCATGTACTTTTCATGATTCTATAGAGTTGAGCTTACAAGGGAGGAATTTGGGAAGTTGGATAGGTTAGATAACTTCCCCAAGATCACATGGTTAAGAATTGGCAAGACCTAGATTTAAGTCTAAATGTGTCTGAACCTAAAGTCTACACTCTAATAGTGGCAAAAAAAAAAAAAAAGTCCTATAGATCAGTACTTTCATACTTTAATGTGCATCAGAATCACCTGGAGCTTTCTGGTTGGGAAAGAGTGGGATCCAAAATTTAGCATTTCAACAGTTTCCCAGTTGCTGTGTTTCTGATCTGAGGATCACACTTCAGAACCAGTTCTATGGGTTTCAGAAGCCAATACAATTTGTATTAGTTATTACTCTGAATCATGAAGAAAGACTTGAATTGTGTTCAACACACTCTACATAAGAAAACAAGGAAACATGAAATGCTTTTAAAGAAAAGTTCATGAAAATATATATTGTTCAGAGGATTAATGTTCAGTTACCTGAAAAGATTTCATAATTAGAAAATCTCATTACCTAAATTTGTCCAAAATAATGAGCTGCTCTTAAAAACTGATCTTGTTATGATATTTCCGATATTACTAATTTGTGTGCAGTGTGATTATGTCAGGACATCCTTGAGCATTGCCAGTGAAGCAAATAACTTTAACTACCAATCTCAGAGCCTTGGAAAATATAATCAAGATTCTGTTTAGTCGGTCTGTATTTTCAGGTAAATGATAACCCCTGTTCCAAAATCTCCTATACTCAAACACACACTATGTCATTGTTTATTGGTCTGAGCGCGTTGATTCTTTTGTCATGCTATAAATTATTCTTAACCAAGCAATAAATGGTAAGTAATAATTTTAATTAATAGATTGGTAGCTTACTATTGAAAGCACAGTTTTTTTGACTCAAAGTCTTTATTCCTGTCTAGAGATGTCAAGCTGTAACTTTCTTAAGAAATTAATTGGTGGAAGTGTCACAAGCCTTGAAAAATCTCTAAAGTAAATGTTCTTTCTAGGGCAAAGATGATGATGGGGATGCTGCAGTGGAATTGTGTTTCCTTACCTGAGTGAAAATAAGGGGATCATAAAAAGTAATAGTCAGCTACACACATTTATATTCACAGAAGAAAAACAATCACAATTACCACAATCAGGGTAATCAGAGTTTTGACATTCAAGAATTGTGGCTGTATTAAATTGGTTACAGGAATCCTAAAACTAAAGTAGGTAGACAGCCTGTTAAGGTGCTTATTTGGTATTTATAGGTAGCAAAATCCCACTTCGGGCAGAAGAAACCTACCTTAAGTTAGCACACTGTAGTGGGGATTCACATTGTTCAACTCAGGACAGTCCACAGACATTGAACCCTTCAAATAATATGGAGGCTTCATCTTTTTGAAATAGAACACTGCAGTGAATCCCCAAGTACACATCAACGAATCTTCCTTCCAGCCATCCTCAATGTTATCAGTAGTCATTTAGCATGAATGTGCCCTTAGGAAATAAAAAAAAATTCTCAGAACTTCCTTGAGTTATTCGGTTTTGTCTCTAAACTGGAGGAAATCCTTGTATAATTTATTTAAAACGGATGCCCTACTATACACACACACACAGAGAGAGAGAGAGACAGAGACAGAGAGATTGATAGTTTCAAATACACACACTCACACGTATAATTTTAAAAAATTAAAACTCATCAGTTATATGTCCAAACACGGCTGACATGTATTAATACCTAGTGCTGGCCCAGTGAGCAGACTACAATATATAATTCTGACTGATTGGAAGAATATTTAGAAATATAATCAAAAGTCTTTAACTGAATATACATTGATTTTCAAGAATTCCCATATTTCAGTAATTTTGTTTAGCAAAATCATCAAGTGACAGGATTTTAGGAAACAGTGCTGTTAAAGGGGGAGTAGCAAGGCCATTTTAGACATTGTGGAACAACCATCATGAGGAAGAACCCCTAAATCCAGAGTGTCTCTGCCAGTCAGAGAAAATAATGACATTGTACTCTAAGTGAACAAAAAGAAGGCTGGAGGAAAATTACATACAGTGGATTTATCAGCCATGACATTGTATCAGCCATACCATGCCTATTTTTTATTTCATTAATTGGCTTTTCAATATATATAAATAGGTACTAAAGTGAATTTATTGATTAGAATGTGAGAAAAGGCTTTTCAGTACCTTTGCAATTACAAATTCTATTTTATATCAAGAAAAATAGATATGCCCTTGAAATGATAAATATAATGATGCTTATAACTTGAGTTTTAGAAACAACAAAAAATAATGAAAACCATAAGAATAAGAGCTAAGAGATTATTCTCCTTAAGTATTCAGTGGTAAGGATTACCATTCATTCTAATATTTTAAAATACCATTTCCTTGCATCTTCTGTTTTTCAGTGCATACATTTTGCTGTTTCTTTCACAACTGCCATTGGTTGCACAATTTTAACTCAATGTACAGTGAAAAAATTTCAGCAAAGTCTGCATTTCAATTCGTGTTTACTAACACAACTTTCATTTGGGTGAATTAAATAGAAATATATCAAACAGATACTTTTCGCAACATCGATTAGAAAAGGCCAGAAATGTTATTTGTTATCCATTTTAATCTTATTTTGCACTTAATTAGGACAACTTCACTTAGGAGCAGTGATCTGACATTAATCTTGTTTTCTGAATATAGATGAAATATGAGCTTAATAAAAATTTTGTAACCTATCATCTTTAATTCAAACGATATTTCTTACACCTTACAACTTTAGCTTTTCCCAGCAGCATGGTACTGTCAGTTATCATTTGTCTCTATAAAGAAATTGAGAACATAACGATCCTTTTTTTGTTGTTTTTGCATATAATTATATTTTAAAAGTTTCATGTTTTCTGGCTTAGCCGGAAAGCTTCACATAAAGTGTTGCATATCAGAGTTTTAACTATGTTATGTACGCATATAAAGAAGGACATTGAGAAATTATTTTAATTTTTGTGGGCAAAGTGAATACGCAAAATAGAGAACAATGTGATTTTTGACTTGAATTTTTAAAATAATTTTTATTAAATTTATTGTCTAAATTGTTGAGACATGTTCGTATTTTGTACAGCTACTCAGAGTACTCTGCATGTAGATTATCTGTTTAGGGCTATAGAACTTTTATTTCATTTTCACGAATATGTTCTTATTTTGTACAGCTACTCAGAGTACTCTGCATGTAGATTATCTGTTTAGGGCTATAGAACTTTTATTTCATTTTCACGAAATTTATCTCAGAATTAAAACAACTAGTTGGGTTCACGGAGAGATAAAAATGGTCATTTTTCACTTACTAATACAACAAAGTATTTACTTATTCAACATGCATGTTCGTATTTTGTACAGCTACTCAGAGTACTCTGCATGTAGATTATCTGTTTAGGGCTATAGAACTTTTATTTCATTTTCACGAAGTTTATCTCAGAATTAAAACAACTAGTTGGGTTCACAGAGAGATAAAAATGGTCATTTTTCACTTACTAATACAACAAAGTATTTACTTATTCAACATGCATATTTTATTACATATTTTTCTATCAATTAAATCATGTTTTTGTTTCAAATTAAAGAATAGAAACTGGAATTACTTTTTTAGGACATCTCTTTACTGTTTCCCATTATCCACAACCTAAAATAACACTTCATAATCTTTTCAATAAAGCTCTGGCTTATTGGTATGTCCTTAGATTGCTTTCGATGTGCTTATCACTAGTAAAATCACTTTCCTTCATACATTTACCAAAGAAAATTTGCCATTTTTTCTCCCTTGTGAGAAACATAGAATTGACAAAGATGTGTGAGTATTCATATATCCTTCCTCTAAATAAAACTAAGGGCTTATTTTATTATACTGAATATTCAATAGTTATATTCAAGTACATATTTGTACTATTTGTACTGTGATCTTGTCCACTAAGATCAGTAGAGATCAGGTACAAAAATGAATTCAAAGTTTTAAAATAACTGAAGACTGGACATTCCTCACAGAGGAGCACATAGTTTGTCATCAGAAGTCAGCTTTTATCTTTAATTGGCTGAAATATTTTGTTTTATTAATAAAAACGGTGGTTTTAAAAAAAAACTACTACAAGTCTTATAAATGATATACAGTGAAATGATAATGTTTTTATTAAATGCTTTTCCAATGGTCCTTGAAAACATTGCTCCTTTTACCTTTGGATGGAATATCTTCCTCTGCTTTCAAACATCTATAGATTTTAGACAACTTATGTAATAATTTTCACTTTTACCTGGTGTTTCTTTTATGTGCTTTGCAAGTAGACTCTAATCCAGCTGAATCCAGCCAGCTCAGATGCAACCTGGCCTGATTCTACCTTTTTCATATATGTCC
>NW_007727508.1:391080-391427 GCF_000696425.1 Galeopterus variegatus
TCCCAGTTTGCTTTACTTACTTAAAAAAATCAAAGAAAAAATTCTGAATATAATACAATTTCTAATTATAGTCTTCGTGTTGAACATCCGATCTCTAGACTAGTTCACCCTACATTTCTGCTGCTTTTGCTAAATGAGTGGATTGTAGCTGCTGTTGTCACAAAAATAGGGTAATTATGTGAGATACTGGATATGTTAATGTGCTTCACTATAGTACCTGTTTTACTATTTATGTATCTCATAACATCATTTTATATACTTTAATATATACAATAAAATTTATTTTAAAAAATTTAAAAAGTTCAGTCTGTAAGAATGTTAAAGGTTTTGAATCATTAATTGTGAAA
>NW_007727508.1:392539-401800 GCF_000696425.1 Galeopterus variegatus
AATTAAGACCACAAGGGGCTGGTTTATTCAAATCCAGTAGTAGAGCATGCTAAGTAAAGAACAGTTATAAAACCCTAGGAGCAGAGCATGCTCAGTAAAGTGGAGTTTAACCTTTGAATGACCTTTCACTAAAGGTGCTAAAAAACACAGAATATTCTCAAATACGTCTGCTACATATGACAGGATTTGGCTAATGAACATGCCCTAAAAGGGGACCAACTGAGCATGTGCAAGAATATGTTACATAAGAGGGAAACACCCTCTTGATTGAATATTCATTAGATAACATGAATATGTATTAGATAGTGAAACTATAAAAACTGAATGTTGGTAGGAGGCGGGGTGTTGTTTACTTTCCTGGAGCCAACCACACTTCACCAGCTGAGGTTTGTATGCTTTCTTTTGTATATAACCTTACTTTCAGCAAGTGACTGCTCACTCTCTTGAGCTAACCTACACTTTGTACTGAACTTTGTGTGTATTTCTTTCTTGTGTATTGAACTTGGTGTGGGCCCTGCTCACATTCTGGAGTGAGGCTGCACTTTCTCTGTGAAATCTGTATCTCCTATTCATTAAACTCATTCTCACTTTATACTGTGACTCTGCTCTTGAATTCTTTCCTGTGGAGGTCAGGAACCTGGTAAGAGGACAGAGTGGCTTGAGGCCAGCTATCAGGCCTCCCCACACTCTCCCTCCAGCATCAATATGACTGAATTGCTGACTAGGCTGTGTGTGTGTGTGTGTTGATCTTGTGGTAAAAAAAAAAAAAATAGAAACTCTGTTTTATTTTGAATAGTAGTGGAATTTTGTCAGAATGAATAATAATGATACCTCTATGTTAACTTGTTGGATTGCTTAAATAGAATTTGAGATGAAGGGAAATGGGTGATGCTTATGAATTCTTCTGTGCCTAAGAAGGTTTTATTCATACACACAAAAGTTGAACAATTAACCTTTTAAATGCATTTTTACATAGGGTGGTGTTTCTGCCTAAAAGTGATTTTATAACAGTTCAATTCAGTTTTATATATTAGTGCATTACAAATGTTTCATGAAAATATAACTCAGAATTAGAATATGGTATTCTGGTCTACTTCTGATTTGCATAACAGTTTCAAGGATAATTTAATAAACAGTCATCATAGCCTCACCATATCCTGTTGAGATTTGATGGAACTGTGAAATAATTTCATCTAGTATTCATGTTATTAAGTGTCCCTGCAATATATTTGTTTTTAATTGAAAGAACTAATTTTGTAATAATTTGTGTTCACTTTTCTAGATACACTCTCTTTGGAATGCATTACCTGGATCATTTCAGTCCCGTGACACTACTGTATGAATGGATTTCTCAGCAATTTGCCTTTTTTTTTTTTTACACAGTGGAGTGCGCATAGGAATTCACTTGAGATTGACACCTGAGGTGAGAAAGGAAGGAAGGAGAAAGTTTGGGGGAGCTCATTGATATCTTTAATCTACCATTTTTTGAATATTCAAGACTTTTGCTTCATAAAAAGAATGTGACATTAGCTAATGTGCATTGAGGCAGATTTCATATTGCATTATTCTTCATTTATAAATGACCTGATTTCTTGGTCTCATTACAGATCCACCTCAAATATAGATTCTTAAGGAATGAGGTTGCCCCACTTATGGGTTATTATTACATGCTCTTAATATGCCTTAAGGATACCATTTATTATGCCTGAATATAGGGTGTGAGAGTAAGTGCTAGCAGGCTAAAAAGTGATAACAATTGAGGTAGGAACTGACAGGAAGTATACTAAGAATAAAGGCATAAATGTAATTCTCATGCCTTCCTGAAATAAAAAATACTTTAGAGTATTAGATAATATATGCATGAAACAAAGCCACTGTTCAAATAAATTTTATATATTGAATTAACTTACTGGCCCTGTAAGAATAAATTTATTTGTACTGTAAGTACTTTACACATAATACATTTCTTAAATTTTTATTATAGTATGATGTGATGTTACATTCAGAGTTGATTATGATTTTTATGTAAAGCAAGATGCCCAATACCCTAACAAATTACCATTTGTGTGATAAATTAGATGGCCAGTAAAAACTGAATTCTATGGTATTGATGCATTTGTAAAATGCTGAGTGTGAGAAACTTTCAATAAGACCCTTACTGAAGAATTTATTAGACTTTTGATCATAAAAGTTATTTTAATTATTAAAAATGCATAAATAGAATAACATATTTCTTTTGCATATTTAACCATTAAAATCATTAAAAATAAAATGTGTAATGAAGTCTGAATAAAATTTTCATTTACAGATAATCCGGTAAATATATTTTTAATATGTGTTTATAATGATATCCTGGAAAATAAATTATATGCCATATGTTTTATTTACTAGTAGTCTCCTGTGTTTTAAATTTTCAATTGACCTGCTTATTTTGGTGATATTCAGCTGAGGAAGAAAAAGCCTTCCATTTGAAAAGCAGAGGATTAAAATTAGTATCAGACTGTTTTATGTATAATTTATTCTTGCTATTTAGTATATTATTAAAATGTTGCTGGGACAAGCAAGTTTAGCACACACTTTTGTGAAGAGAATTTAGGACAGGGTATGTTTAAGCATCCACTCTGTGTGAAACTTTTCTGAGAATGTACATAGAGAAGAATATTATGAAGACATTGATCTTAAAAGATTAGATTCTGGTCGAGAGATAGACCTACATACTAAAAACAAGTGAAGATAAACAAATATCAGATGAAAAGAGAAAACATGAAGTGTTAGCTAGTTAAAGAGGGAGTCAGCTTTAAATTTACCAAAAAAAAAAAAATAATAAACAATCAAAAAACAAATAAAGCTTTATACTAGAGTCTTCAAATAAGGTAAAATAAGATAATGTTTTTTAAAAAAGAAGACAAAACAATCACAATAATTCCTTGTACTTGTTAAGACAAGCGAACAGTTGTGATGTTTATGGGGGAAGAGGGGAGAAAAGAGGAATTTGTAAAGGGACATGAAAATCGACTACATTGTATATAGATAAATTAAAATAAAATAAAATAAATAAAAAGATCTAATTCTATATGAGATCTTATTTGATAAATGTAATATTTCATTGAGTGAAAATATTATTTAATAAGTACTGGTGACTACATTGTATATTGATAAATTAAAATAAAATAAAATAAATAAAAAGATCTAATTCTATGTGAGATCTTATTTGATAAATGTAATATTTCATTGAGTGAAAATATTATTTAATAAGTACTGGTGACATAAAAAAACAACGATAAATTACTGACAAAAGAAAAAAGACCAATGATAAAACCTTTAAAATTTCAATATCTAAAAGGTGGTAGGAGGTGGAGGTGAGGAGTCAGCAAGGGATATAGAAGAAACATTAAAGAAAGTAAAAGAATAAGGAGAATGCCCCAGATAAAAGATTTTTCAGAAAAGGAGCTATCTAACAAAAATGTCAAGGAGGATTTTTTGGAAAATAAAAACATGTAGAAAGGATATTGTATTTCTTGGCTAAACAGTGAGTGGTCATCCTGTAAAGGAAATTTCCAGAAAGTAGAATAATGGGTGTCAGGGAATATTTTAAGTTGTTGGGCAATGCCTGGAAGTAAAATGACATGTCAACATATGACACTAATATGAAAGGTATAGGAAAAAAATTAAAGTTCTTAATACCAGAGAAATTTACAAGCTATCATGAATTACACTGTCAATTTTGGTTAGTTTTTGGACAGATATTGTTAGCATCTATAACAAAAATACTGAAAAAGTTAGGAAATAGAGCACTTTTACATTGTATAATCCTCTGAAATTGCATTTGGAGAGAACAAAATTTAAACTGTGTTAGATTATCTTTAGTGTGTTATTTCTCAGTCTGGAGTATTATTAAAGATGAAATAATATGTTGGGGTTGAGGAACATTTTATTTTAAGTTTTTGAAAATTATGGACCCATAGATGGAAAGAAATTTAAATGCAGTTAAAGAATAATCATCCATCTTAAACTACATAATATCATTACATTATGGTATAGGTAAGGCTTGAGAAATCTAATTTTCTACTATGTAAAAATATTTGTAAAGAATATTAATTTAAACCTATAAAGACATTTAGGAAATCAATACACATATGCCATAAATGGAATTGCCAATAAAATTAGAGATGAAATAAGCTGGGTGAGGAGAGTAGCTTTTCCTGAAGATTGGGTTATTCTTAGGAGGAAAACTTTGGTTAGTAGCAATAGAAAGTAGCATAAAAGTTTAATTTACTATAGACAAAGATTTGTTTTAAAAGACATTGACTACCAAAGATATCTTGTTTGTTCCCACCCTAAAAATTCTTAGACATTATGAAATCCAGTGTATTGTGTATTTGTAATACCCAAACCAAAATGCCAGCTCTTTCATTGGACCTCAAGGGATAAAAAAAACTGTTTGGAATTTTCAGTATCATCAACATAAAATTAGTATTATTTCAGATTATTAAAATGTGCTTGTTACCTCCCATTTTCAAAGTTTTTGCTGTTTATTTTTACATAAGTTGCTGATAGTAAAGGCGGCGTATCCATTGAGGAATGTAGGAGGAGAGTGTTATTCCTTTCATCCCTTGGTAAAATTAATGGAAACCCCGGAAATTAAATTAACAATAGCAACACCAAACTACTTTTAAAAAAAGCTTTATTAGGTACAATTGATATGCAAAGAATTGCACATATTTATTTTATATAATTTGATGAGTTTGGACACATACAAACCCCCATGATACCATCACCACCATCAAGGTAATAGATGTTATTTGTCACGACTAAAAGTTTCCTTGTGTCCTTTTTCATTTTGTTTTGTTTTTATGATATGAGTACTTGACGAGATGCACCCTCTTAACAAATTTTGAAGTGCACAATACCATATTGTTAACTATAGACACTATGTTGCACAGCAGATCTCTAAAATTTATTCATTCAGTGTAATTAAAACTTTGTACCCATTGAATAACAACTTCTCATTTTTCCATCTTCCAGCTCCTAGCAACCACTATTGTATTATACTCTGCTTCTATGAATTCGACTATTTTAAATACCTCATATGAGTGCAATCAAGCAGTATTGTTCTTTCTGTGCCTGGCTTATTTTTCTTAGCATAATGTCCTCCAGGTTCATCTTTGTGGTCACAAACAAAAAGACTAAACAATATTTCATTGTATGTACATGCGAAAATTAATGGAAACCCCAGAAATTAAATTAACAATAGCAACACCTAACTACTTTTAGAAAACAGCTTTATTAGGTACAATTGATATGCAAAGAATTGCACATATTTATTTTATATAATTTGATGAGTTTGGACACATACAAACCCCCATGATACCATCACCACAATCAAGGTAATAGATGTTATTTGTCACCACTAAAAGTTTCCTTGTGTCCTTTTTCGTTTTGTTCTGTTTTTGTGATATGAGTACTTGACGAGATGCACCCTCTTAACAAATTTTGAAGTGCACAATACCATATTGTTAACTATAGACATTATGTTGTACAGCAGATCTCTAAAATTTATTCATTCAGTGTAATTAAAACTTTGTACCCATTGAATAACAACTTCTCATTTTTCCATCTTCCAGCTTCTAGCAACCACTATTGTATTATACTCTGCTTCTATGAATTTGACTATTTTAAATACCTCATATGAGTGCAATCATGCAGTATTGTTCTTTCTGTGCCTGGCTTATTTTTCTTAGCATAATGTCCACCAGGTTCATCTTTGTGGTCACAAACAAAAAGACTAAACAATATTTCATTGTATGTACATGCCATGTTTCCTTTATCTATTCATCTGTCAGTGGACATTTGTGTTGTTCCCATACCCTGGCTATAATGAACATGGGAGTGTAGATATCTTTTAGAGATCCTGATTACAATTCTTTGGATATATACTCAGAAGTGGGATTGCTGGATCACATGGCAGTTCTATTTTTAATTTTTTGAGGAAACGCCATACTATTTTCCACAGCAGTTACACCATCTTATATTTCTACCAATAGTGCTTTAAGGTTTAAATAAATGAAAGTAGACACAAATAAATGGAAAAACATCCCATGTTTATGTATTGGAATACTTAATATTGTTAAAATGCCCTAGCTACTTTTTCTTTGCCTTAAAGTTGTTATATAAAAAGCATGAATGCCATTCATGACAAAATACATTTATCTCTTTATTTCCTTGCTGAGTAACTACCACAGCCATAGGTTATAAATGAGACTGTGTGAAGGCAGAAGTAAAGAAATATAATTGAATACTTAACTATGTAAAAATAGAAAATGTGTTAAAATTATAGATCATGTGAGATTTAATTTGGTACATATCCTTTGGTAGCTATAGATATTTTTAACATGCCTACAAATACGGTGGAATGATGAGTTCTCAAAAGTTTATGTAACAGATAGAATGCACCTGCATGCATAACTATTTTCTCTTAGGCACATTGCCTAAGGTTTTATTCCTAGCGTATTTTGGACAATCCCAAAACTAATATTGAACTTTATTGTCAAGGAAACTCAGTCTTTAAAATAATCTAGCCAGATCAGCTAAAGTACATTCAATCAAATGATTTAAAAATATATCAATGCTGATAACCAAATTCTAGTAAAAACATCATTTTCACAGATAAAATTATACACATTGTTTCCCGCTTCTATTTTTGATCACACAGAAAAGTGTAAAAAAAAAAAATCTGTTAGCAATAGGTTGTCACCAAAGAGCACCTCAGGATCTGCTAAAGAGAAAGGGGAGACTTTATTTTTCAGAAAAAGAAAAAAAAAAAAGGAAAAAGGACAGTCTACAGATTGCGGAACACAATCCCTGGCTGGACCCAGAGACAGGCATTCCCTCGAACAAAGGAGGAGGCTAGTATTTATGCCTTCTGATATCAGGTTCATCATTTGCATCTTCAGAGAGCTTAGAGGAATGCTGTGAATATTTACGGGGAAGGCTGTACATATGAGCACAGCAAACATATCACAAAGGTGTGTTAGGCCGGCGGTAGGTTTTGACGTGGCCTCTCATCAGAAAAGGGGAAGAAGAATGTCCTTAGAATCCATTTCTAACTAATTGGAGCCATAGGGGGCCCTCAAGATGGAGGGGTCCATAGCTCGCTCCAGGTGGACTTGTTGAAGGTCAGTGTAGAATTGCCAGCTGCAGCTGATTCTGTCTTATCTTCTGAGATTTGTCCTTGTTTCAATACAGAAAACTCCAAATAGTGTGATACCTACTTGCAGGATGAGAAACACGTGTTTGCCCTTTCCCTTTCACTGTGGCCATTTGATTCTGTTTAACAATTTGAATGTCCTTTTAACTACAGTTAGTCCACTTTTTCTGTCCTTTGGGGAACATTTTAACATAGGATTAATCTTTTTATCATAGCATTTAGAACGTACAACAGCAACTCAATGTATGAAAAATTGTATTACGGGTATCTTTTAGTAGACTTTCTCCTACTCTTAAGTAATTTCTGCAAATAATTTTTTTCATTCTAATCGAAAAATGAATAGTTAATATGGCTATTGAAAGTTTATTAATAAACAAAGAGGAAGAGGAGGAGGAAAAAATTTATGTGGGACAATAAAGGAGAAATATAGAAGAATTTTAAAATGGAGGACTGAAAAATTACTAAATTACTGGGATTAGTTAGTTTCCTTTAAAGAAAGACAGTTTAGTTTTATTAAAAGGAGGATCTTTTCTAGAAATGTGGAGCAGAAACTTAGGCAGAGTTTGGGATGTGAAAATGAAATTACAGTGAAATTATAAAATAAACCTAAGCACTTATAATTTACACTTTGGATTTGACACAAATTATACTGTAATAGAGCAATCTCATTCAGCTACTTGATATTATTCTTATAATTTCATAATTATAAGGGATAGAATCCCATTAATCCACCTCAGAACACTGTTCATGCTTTCTTTTTGGTGTAATCTTTCATTTCCATTATTTATAAGAGAAGAAATTTTACTTACAAAAAACCCACAAAAACAAAAACACAGACCAGGTGTTTTACAAGTTGACCCTAATTTACCTCTCTCCATCTTCTCTTGCTTCCAATATCTGTCACCCTAAATGTAAACTTCTCTTACTTTATTTCTTAAAATTATACATGCTTCTATTACTGTTCAAAAACTTCTTCTTAAACTTTTTGTCCCAGCACTGTCACCTTCTTTAATTCAGTAGCCTTTACTCATTTTCTTATGATAGCATTTATAATTTTGAATTATAATTCTTCTTTACACATTTGTCTCCTTCATGAAAAGGACAACAGAATAAATCTTTATCTCAAGAGTGCTTGTGTAGTGCCTGAAAATGAGTACCTGATCAATAAATGCCTCTTAGATGAATAAAGTAACTGTACAATCTCCGTTCTTTCCTATGCTCTCAATTTTTATATGCTACTTTTGAGCTTCATATTTCAAGTCAGAGGTATAGAAAACCTCAAAAGCCATTGTGTGTCTTTGACTATACACTTTAGTCTTTCTTTTCAATAAGTTTGAGCACAAAAGCCAATTATATTGATGTCTGGAGACACATCGCTACCATAAAAATGTCACCTTGATGGTACTTGTTAATCATTCTGTCTTTTTCTTATTCATTTTAGTTCTAGAAGTTAAGTGATAATTGTATACTCCTTTTCTGCTTTGCTTTGCTCTTTTATGTGAAGTAATTGTTCATCCTCTCAGGTTTTAGGTGATTGCATATCAAGATTAATTATGTGCAAGAATTCCTACTTCCAGTTGTATAATAACTATGCATCTCTTTGTAGACACTTGACTTTTCTTTATGAGGCAAAGATGTGATATAGGTCATTCATTTGGATCAAAACTATTAAAAATAATTTCATCTTTATATAGAATAGGGAGTTAATAGCTATGAAGAGAATAATCTATATGAAAAAATGTTCACTCAAAAAATTCAGAACATAAATGCTCTTTTCTCAAAAAATGAAAGCATCTATTGGTACCTTAACCCCATGAGGAAAAATTTTTTAAAAGCAAACTTTTAGCTATTCCCTTCTTTCATTTGCCTCTGCCTTACTTTTTTTCCTCAGAGAAATCATTGAGCACTTAACTCCTTTCAATCACTCTGATAATCATTAACACTAAGCAGATAAATAAGTAAACAAACTAACTAAAGGAAGATTTTTTTTCTTCTTTTCTTTTTTCTTTCTTTCTTTCTTTTTTTTTTTTTGGTGGTGGCTGTCTGGTACAGAG
>NW_007727508.1:404386-406106 GCF_000696425.1 Galeopterus variegatus
GAGTGGGCCTCATGCAATCAGTTGAAGGTCTGAACAGAACAAAAGGCCTACCCTTCCCAGAATAAGAGACAATTTTCCTGCCTGATGGCCTCCAAATTTGAGCATCAACTTTTTCTGCCTGACAGTCTTTGAGCTGGGACAATAGCTCTTTCTGGTTCTACAGCAGTTTCCGGCATTTAGACAAGAACAGAGGCATTCAGTCTGTAGAATTTGGACTTGCCAGCCTCCATAATTTTGTGTGCCATGTTCTTACAATAAATTCTGTGCATGCGTGTGTGTGTGTGTTTTGTTAATCTCCCATGATTTCTGTTTCTCTGGAAAGCCCTGACTAATACAGGCAGTTAAAGCTTACCTATTTCATCTTTTAATATGTTAGTTCTGACTAGTAATGTACCCCATAAATCACGGTAAATGTGCTGAGGGAAAGGGGAGGACATATTAAGACTAAAGTTACTTTTAAAGATGCCCCTTTATATTAAAAATCTGCATTAGTAACACAGAGGTAATAGTGGGTTTGACATGAACAATGTGAAACAAAAATAAAGAAAGCAATGGCCTGGTTGTAACTGACTCCTTCCATCAGTATTGCAGAATGTATGAGGGAGTTGAGTTTATTACTTAAAGATATTTAGACACAGTAATTTAGTTTACTTAAAAAAAATCCATATCATTTAGTTCCACATCAACCTTGTCCACATTATACAATATTCCAGATTTACCAATAACTTATTTTATTAACTGAGCACATTCATGAAAAAAAGAGATGAGATAATTGAGGTAATAGTTAATGTAATTTATTTTGGTTATAAATTTTTTATGTTTATAAAATTTATATCCTAATACTACTTAGATAATTAGGGCAGATGCTTGCCAACTAAATATTCCGTATTTTTCCTTCGTTCTTTTTGAACATGTGAAAATAGACATATTTTTAGAGTACAGAAATCTAGTATTTACAGCATGATTCCACACATGAGCAATTCTTGGCTTCCTATGATCTCATATAGCTGATATCTATTGGCTTTTATTATAAATATTAAAATTTTTCATAATCAGTTTAACAGTGCAAGCATTAAATGGGTGGAGTATGTGCTATTTTGTGCTTTTTGTTTTGCTTTAGTAGTTTGTAACTTTGAATAACTTAATACCTTTAAATTAATCAAATTCACTTGTTTAGACTTTTATTTATTTTTTATTTTTTAAATTTTTTTCCTTTTTGTCTTTTTTCATGTCCGGCAACGGATCGCAACCCTCAGTGTCGAGCCNTTCCATTCACACCTAGATAACATTCAGAATTCTAATTCAAATTTTGAACAGCAAAATTATTGCTGGTTCACAAAATCCCTTATCAGTGAGAACTGTTTTGTAGTTTATGTGAGTCCTGTTTTGTCAAATAAAATATCATTAAAAATAATTTAAGAATAGCATGGTGCCTTGCTTATAATACATTCAATATTAGCTTATTTTTGAGTCCATATTTGAGTGCATACATGTTCTAGGTACTACAAATGTATAGATGATAAACAAACCCACACATAGCCCCATCCTTCAATATGTTCACTATCTTGTTGGAGAGATGGACAAACAACGATTGAAAACTGTGATTAAGTACTACTGTAAACATAATTACAAAAGGTTATGTAAGCCCATGCAACCAAACCAACTCAGTTTGGTTGGGGATGGTGATGCATGGTGGGAAATGGAAGTCAAGAAACATTTT
>NW_007727509.1:0-1588 GCF_000696425.1 Galeopterus variegatus
GCCCATTTCTCAAACCAGGGAAAGCTACAAATATAGGCTTTTGATGTTATCTGCAAATGAGATTATTTTCATGTCAAAATTATCAATATATTAAATATAAGTTTAAGCATATAACAATTTGGGGGAACTAGGGTTTGGGGGGGGGCATTGAAACAAAATATTATAAGATCCTGAAAAACTGGAAATGTCCCAGACCTCTCCATGTGTCTACAAGGCCTGGCTAGCCACCAGTGGAAGAATAGGTGAAAGCCTCCGGCAGGTGAAACCCTCTGGCAGGTGAAACCCTCTGAGGCTGTAATGTGAACTCAGATCCTGGCCCCTCTTGGTCTCTGGCTGTTATGTCCTTTGTCAACCATCAGATTAAATTTCTTCCTCTGAAGTGTGGATAATTACACTTTCAAGAACTTTCTGAAGAAGAATTGATGTAATGTGTATCATGTTACTGATAAACTAGGTAAAAAATAACCATTAGGTAATAACATCGTAAATAACAGAGATGATTTATTAGCAAATTTTTCTACTCACAGAGCATGTCTCTGTGTGCCTTNACCCAATTACCCCAGTTTCCAATTTCATGAGGATAAAAGAAATACATGGAAAATTTGACAAAAGTGTTCTTTAAAAGTCTTTGTTTACCTCCAGAAATGAACCTTACAAGAAAAGCACTCCACTAATCACTGAGGTTAGATATACTTTTTAAAAAGCTGGTTAGTTCAGAATACGAATATAGAGTGAAAGTGTACTTCGCTGGTTGTCAAACAACATCACCTTAAACTAATGGGGTACTTAATGAAAAATCAGTAGTGGCTGGTAGCCATTGCCAAGGTGATGAACACATTTAGCTTTAAAGTGATCGTTTGCATATGGGAGATTACCTTTTGAAAACACATTTCCCTTGAAATATAGCACTTCTGATTAGCACTTGAATCTTAAGAGAATTTGTGTATCTGTAGTGTTTTTTCAAACTTGCTCTGTTTCCTCTTGATTCCTTGGGTTCAATTGGGTGGAGTGCATTTCATTGCTTAAGAGCTTCCCTAAAAAACCTGAAGTGAATATTTCATGGAAATGTTCCATAGGAGCATTGCTGAAGAAGTTTCTGACTTTAGTTTTCCTTGTTTTGTTTCCAGTTTGTTTGTTGTCTTGTTTTGTTCTTTATTAAATTGATCTGTGTTAAGGTGTTATCTCAGAAGCATCTTCACTGACAAGAAGAAATTATAGGCTGCCTGTATCAGTTAGCTTGGCCCTGGGCAGATGAGGTGGAAGCGTGAGTAACGGCATGCTGGGTCTCTCAGAAAGCACTTGCAGATCGTAAGGACATTCCTGTACTTGGGACGTTTGTGTAAGGTGATACACATGGAGGTAGCACCTTCATGCTTCATGAATAGCTACTGGCATTGTTACTATCAACCAAGGCCAGATAAAGAGAGGTCAGGGTGACCATTTGGCCCATTTCTCAAACCAGGGAAAGCTACAAATATAGGCTTTTGATGTTATCTGCAAATGAGATTATTTTCATGTCAAAATTATCAATATATTAAATATAAGTTTAAGCATATAACAATTTGGGGGAACTAGGGTTTGGGGGGGG
>NW_007727509.1:2881-4041 GCF_000696425.1 Galeopterus variegatus
GCACTGCAGTCTCTGTGTACTGTGCCTGCACTGGTAACTGCGTTCATTCTTTTTTCATTATAGTAATAAAATATACATAATAAAATTTACCGTCATAATCATTTATAAGTATGTAGTTCAGTGGTATTAAATCCATAATGTTGTGTAAACTTCATTTCCACCACCCATTTCTATAACTCTTTATCTTTTAAAACTGAAACTGTGTACCCGTTGGACAATAACTCCTCACTCCCAAACCCCCAGGCCCTGGCAACCACCACTTCAAAAAAATCTCAATGATTTTTACTACTCTAAGTAAATCATATGAGGGGTCTTCAAAATGCTTATGGAAATATTCATATTATGAGTATCTTTTAATTCCATTTTTTCCATGAACTTTTGAAGCATCCTTGTGTAAGTGGAATCATGCAGTATTTGTCTTTTATGACTGGCTAATTTCATTTAGCTTACTGTCCTCGAGGTTCATACATGTCGTAGCATGTATCAGCATATCTTCCCTTTTTAAGGCTGAATAATATTCCATTATATGAATATACCACATTTTTCTTAATCATCCATTTGTTGATGAACACTTGGGTTACTTTCAAGCTGTAGCTATTGTGAATAATTCTATTATAAACATGGATATGCAAATCTCTCTTAAAACCCCTGTTTTCAATTTTTTGGATATATATCCAGAGTGGACTTGCTGGATTATATATGGTAAATCTGTTTTTATTTTTTATGAACTACAATACTGTTTTCCACAACAGCTGCACCGTTTTACATTTCCACCAACGATGCATAAGGGTTCCCACTTCACATCTTCACGCATTCATTCTTAACACATCCTTAAAGGAAGTCAAAATAGAAACTTTGCATTTGAGAGAAGATATTTTTTTCTGAAATAAAAGGGTAGATTTTAAAAATTGCTTAAATTGGGAACATGGGAATAGGGCCATAAATGGGTTATGAAGACCAACCTAAACAATTAAAGTGCAATGCAACAGAGACATGAGTAAGTTCCATCCTTTGTGGCACACGGAGTAAGTATGTATGAAGGTGGTGGCCTCAGAATGGGGGGGCTATGTTTGGAAAAGTGGCAGCTGAGTAAACATCATGGAGCAGATGGAATCCCTGTGGATGTTGAGGAATTGGTAGACTTCTTATAGGCACTGAGG
>NW_007727509.1:4579-5858 GCF_000696425.1 Galeopterus variegatus
TGGAGCAGATGGAATCCCTGTGGATGTTGAGGAATTGGTAGACTTCTTATAGGCACTGAGGAGGGGGCAAGCACTACAGGCATAGGGTGCAGAATGAGGGCTCAGGGCTGAGCCTGGTAACTGAGACATGGCACAGCAACTGGACTTTAGGAGAAACCTTGTTAGAAAGAGAGGGAGATAAAGCACTTATAGCATTTTGCAAATATGTTTACCATTTTATATTCTGTATTAATGTTACTTGAAAACCGTTTTTTCTTTTTATTACGTTCTTCTGTCACATCCAGAGACAGTCTGAATCAAAGATTGATTCCTTGTTGTGCTTCTTTAATACTAACCATTAATCAGCCTATATTTTTTGAAGTGAATGTTCTGAAAATATGAAAACTAAGTTCATTAAATGTATTTAATAAAGAACATTCGTTTAACAACAAACCTAACAGATAACCAAGATGTACCTATTTGTTTGTTCACTTATATCTCAATTTTTTAAGTTAAGTACAGCTTGTATTTAAAAGAAACATATCAATAGAAATTTTTTTTTTCTGTCACCCATATTCTTTTATTTGCCCAGATTTTTGGCTGAACTGATCTGTGCTAAATTGACTAAGATATATGACCTAAAGTAACTAACATTTTATTTGAAATTGTGAATGCAGAAATATGAATGGTGGGCCAACAATCATAATTTCAGGTAAAAGGTCTTTTTAATGAATGGAGTTAAACTATCACAAAATGAAACAAATAACATCTTTGTCTTTGTTCTTACCCAAGGCTTGTATCTGAAAAGCATTATTGCTGTAGCAATTGATTTTCTTGTATTCTAAAACGACAAAGGATTTTTAAAAATGTTTCTAGGTAACCTGAAGAAAAGAAGGTGATTTATTTTCCACTAAGCCTTGTTACCAATCAATGGTAACAAAGACTGTAAAAGTGCCTTAGAAAATGCTTAATTATCTTTTGAGATGCTCTAAGAACAACTGAAGAGAGGCTTATAAAAAGGAAAAAAATTAGTTAACTTCTAAGAATTATATTCACCCAATTAAGCTAAAACCAATTTGTAGTTTTCCCAAGTCAAAACCCTTAGATGTTTAAGTATATAAGACAGAATCATTTTTAGCAAAATAAATAAGATAAATAATAGGAAAATAATGGAGAACCAAACAGTTAACTACATGGGCTTATCCTCAAAAAGCTTCTAATTTCATGATTCCTGTTTATAGTCTCCTCAATTTGCTTCTTCTGAAAAGACAGATAAGTCCCTCATAATAATCCATAAAAA
>NW_007727509.1:6546-7013 GCF_000696425.1 Galeopterus variegatus
TCATTGAGATTGCCATGCGATTCACACTACCTCAGTCTTATTGATCTCAAAGCAGAGGTTTCATATTTGATCAGTGCCCTGCAGTGTCCATTACACCTGAGCCCCTATGTCTCCTCCAGTGGCTTGGTATATTCTGAACAAGGGAAGTGAGTCTGTCTCGTTCCAGGGTACATAGGAGCCCACTAGTCACTCTGAGTAGTTTGATGCCCCCTCAATCCCAGAAGGGATAATCCCTAATTAATTTCTTTGACAAAGCGTTTCATGTATGTGAATGCTTAATAAATGGCATGGCCCTTTTAAAAGTAATTTAACTATTTTTGACATTTTTTGATTCAAATAAAATGTTAACAATTTTAGTTCAATACAGTCAAAAATGTGGTGTCTTTCAAGGATATTTCCTGCTAAATTTGGAATCAGAGATGGTTTGTGGACCATTTAGTAGGAATTGATTCTTCTGCTCAGAGATG
>NW_007727509.1:8435-9527 GCF_000696425.1 Galeopterus variegatus
CTTCTGTGGTTTTTGAAACTAAGTTTTAGGTAATATCAAAGTCAGATGAAGGCATGTAATCAGTCTCTTAATATCTTGTCAATATCTTTGTGCCTTGGATTTTCAACCTTCAGCCCGTTCATCCAGCATACTCTATTGAGCATTCGCTGAGAGTGGGAGTCTGTGCTGCATCCAGTGGACACAGATGTGAGCCTGGCAGATGCACCAGCTGTCCTCATCAAGCTTACAGTCTGAGCGAGTTTGATGCTGGGCATGCCAAGGTGGATAGAACAAGATCTAGTGAAGGAATCACATAAAATAAACAGTTGTAGCCTGGGATAACCCCTCTGACAGAGATTTGTACCATCATGATAGAGGAAGAGCTGCACTTTTCTTAAAAAAGTCAGAGAAGGTGCCCTTGAGGAGGTGGCATTTGAGCTGAGTCTCAAAGCTGAGTAGGCTTTAGACCTTGTTGTTATTGTTGAGTCGAGTGGCTTGACCTTATTTTTCCTCTTATTTTCTTCATCCACCAATCACTTATTAGAAGCCCAAGGCGTGAAAGACATTTTGCAGGATGTTGAGTGCTACCAAGGTGAGTCCGTCAAGGACCTTGCTCTCTAGTTTCACAAGGTGAGAGAAAGAACATGAAACAAGAGAAAATGTGATGGACAAACAAGTGAGATGAAAATGTGTAATGGGCTTTCCTCCTGTGTGGAGCAATCAGGGGACTATTCCTAGGTACTGTGGCATTGCAGGTGGCTAGAAATATAGCTGCAAGACTTTCCAGCCCTGAGAAGGTCCTGCTGGGTAGGATGACTGTTCTATTTGAACTCAGGAAGACCAGATTTCAGACTTTACTAGGACGGATTTATTTTAGGGTTAACCAATGTGTAAGGGACACAGTGATATATAATTTGAGGAAAATTTTAGGAAAGAACAGCTTTTTCTCTTCCTCGTCTCTGATCGTACACCTGACACAGGTAATGAAACAAATACATCTTAATCAAGACATTCTTTTCTATGAAGGCTTTGAACTCTACTTCAAAGGAAATGCCACTGGATTTACACTAGGATTTTTCAAAATGTCTTTTGAAAAGCACAAGTCCTAGATAT
>NW_007727509.1:10716-12132 GCF_000696425.1 Galeopterus variegatus
GGCCCTCAGGGCTAGACTTTCTGATGGTTAAAGGGGCTTCCTCCTGGGGGCCCAACAACCATTTTCTGAGTCACAGCAACATCAGATTCTGACATCTGAAGGCTGTAAACACTACCAAATCTCTCCAGCACAAGCTTTATCGCACCCTTACCTAAACCACACACTGACAGGACTGCGATTTAGAGGTAGGGCGACTGGATTGCTAGGCAAGGGGTCATATAAAAAATAAAAATATTTAATCAACTTAAGTAGACATGTGAAGCCAAAAAATAATTTCAATCATTTACAAACTCTATGAAAGGGAGTTGTTGCTAAAAGTCACTATGCTAATTTTTAATTAGTCATATGCATGGACGTAAGTACGGGTAAGTGGGTCAAGGATAAGTTTTACCTTCTTTAGCCCCTTCAAATGCTTAGAAATTAATATGTAGTGTTATCAAAGTTTAAAAAGTAATATGTGTTTACTGGGAATATATAAAAATACTTAAAATATAAAAATCAAGTGTCTGGTAATAAATAATATTTTGATGTGTATCATTTCAGGAATTTTTTTCTAAGATATACATAAGCAAGCATAAGTTTTTGAAACTTTATATCACACCACAAAAATTGTTTTGTAGATTTTATTCAAAAATGAAATGCTAGTACTTTCTTTAGTCATTAAATGTTCTACACAGTATGCTTTTCTGTAAATATGCTATAATTCTTTAACACATGTAATTGTCTTCTACTTTATTCCCAATATTTTAATATCATAAAGAAACACCAAAATTAATATTCTTATATGTAGATCCTTTTGCTTGCATTTGATATTTTTTCTTTAAGATAAATTTCTAAGGCAAATTGTTGGGTTACAGCATATAAACATTTTTAAAACTATGAGTATAATTTAACAAGTTGTCAAATTGCCCTCCAGATATTATGTGTCTCTCAAGTCCATCAGGGGTATATGGAAGGTTGGATTCAGAGCTGAGAGTTCTATATAAGGTTATTTTCTGAGAAAAGTCTAAACTATACAGACATCTTTTATTTATTTAATAGTACTTAATACAGAGACTTTAAAGCAGAATAAAGCCATCACATTCTTTCTTGTCAGATTAAGTAGTTATAAAACAGCTGTGAGCACCAGTTTAATGAATGTAGAAATTGTGCTTAAGTATCAATAGATTACTGTCTTCATCTTTTTTTGTTACTAGTTGTTAAGTGCACAATAAAGCAATTATGTAAACATATAAAAATTGGAGACCGTCTGCCTTTTCAGAAATCTTAGTTTTGTTCACTTAATTAGGAGTTCTCATATGTTGACCAATTACCTAAAATAATAATGTAAATGTCAAACAGCTTTTCATGCAAACGGTACAAAATCAGAAATTTGCCTTATTGTGGAGTGAATGTGATTTCACAGGCTGCTGGGAA